>NC_053023.1:540866202-541009620 GCF_003073215.2 Triticum urartu
ATTTTTATAGGATTTTTTTCCTTTAGAGCCAATTGGTTCATAGGAATAGATTCATATACTCCATATTTCAAAGGAAATAAACATGATATCATTTCTATAGCTTTAGAGCCACTTGGTTCATATGAATGTATTCCTATATTCCCATAATTTCAAAGGAAAATAAACATTAGCTTATATTCAATAGAAAAGTTCCTATGACATGAACCAAATTACATCTCTTTTCTAATCCCTCCTCATAGGAATTCAGATACATGTCATCTCTAGATTCAACAGAAAAGTTCCTATGATGTGAACCGAATGACATCTCTTTCCCAATCCCTAGTCATAGCAATTGAGATACTCCATGTCATATCTTTCCCTACAACTTCCATGTATACATCTTCTATTCCTAAATAGCTATAGTACAACCCACCAGTAGCTTTTTTCCAAGACATGCAACTATGGCACAAGAAATATATAGTGTGCGAATAACTTTGAAAGATGGTCGCTAGATGAAGCTAATCCGAAAGTGCAGAGATGGCAAATCCGAGCACTACTGGCCGTTGGATATCATCAACATTCCACCAGATCTGCCACATGTACAATTTAGAAGACTCCATGGCTGAACTTAAGCATAATGCACAAACCTCAAAACAGAAGCACTTCTCCTTTGTTCTAGAATCTTCCGTATCATAATTGAATTCTTTTCTAAATGAATTGCCATTATTTGTTTTTTACTTTATGCTTTACAATGCACAACCCCATGAATCTTAACATTTTTATAAAACTAATTGATTTTGAATGAGATGAACTATAAGAACTAAACGAACATCTACATCATGCATATATGACTCAAAGCTTTACATGCTATAGTGTGTATTTATTCATAATTTGGTTTCGAAATCTCACGCGTTTAATGCATGTGTACCTTACTAGTTTTGAGTAGAGTAGAAAATTTCATGCGGCCCCGGGTATATCAAAATGCAGGGCCCATGCATCATTGCCTTTCGGTCGAACCTACGTCCACAAATTTTTGTACGTACTATATCTCCACTGGTCCCCGAACCCAAAGTGTTGCCTCGTTCCCCTAAAACCAAGTGGCCCACACATATTTAAGGAGTTGAATCAAACTCAATCCCTCTCCCGTTTACTATGACGTGGCCCCGCACGCCGTAGTAGTACTCCTACAAACCCTACCGTCGCACGCATCATCGGTTTTCTTCAAGAGGACGAGGGAGAAGCCGATTTGTAGTGGAGGCACTTTCAAAAAATGATCTGTAGTGGAGACCCCCACCCTAGGGTGCCCTAGGTAGCTGTCGCACGCATCATTGGTTTTCTCATTTCTTTATGCTCTTGCGCCCTAGAGTGAAAAGATGGTTGATTCGTCCATCTAGCTTAATGCAGGAAAGGTGGGGCTTTGTGATTTGACCCCTCATCGCTCATTTTCTACTACTGCGGTGCTACGACCGGGGTGCCTCCAATTCCAACCGCTGCTCCGAACTATAATTTGGTGCATCGCACGTGGAACAAGACGGTGGATGCCACATGTCGGCCAAAGGGGTCCTGTTAAGTTTGTCGCCATTTCGTGTGCAGACTGACCCTGCTTGAGTTGCTACGCCAACACGACAGGTGCCACCTACCACTTGGTTTTGCTCCTTGGTGAATCCCGACTATATTGATCTAAAAAGATACGTACTGAACTACCCTCTCCGTCTCGTTTTTTAGGCGTCTCGGTTTATAGGGCGTGCACGTAGTTCTAGGTCATCCATTTGACTAACTAAATATGAGTTACTATGTCACAAAAAGTATATCATTGAATTATTAAGTAGATGTAGTTTCTAAACATATACTGTTCATCACATATATAACCAGTTAAATTCTCAACCTAGAACGACGTGCATGCCATGTAAACCGATACGAAGGAAGTATAGTAGTAAAAATGAGGTGATTTTACCGAGCGATCGGCGGGGGAGCATGGCCTGTCATGCGGTCTCATGTGTCATGATGTACCAAGGCGATGCGCGTGTCCCTCTTGAGGCAGAAGCAATACTACGTGGTTTGAGATGATGGCGAACTGAAGTGTGAAATAATGGTTGCTTCGTCCGTCTGGGAAGGTGCGACATTGTGATTTGACGTCTCATTGCTCATTACTACTAATGCTGGGGTGGTACGACTGGGGTGCGTCCCCCCTGCTGTTCTGCACTGTTATTTGGTGCTTGACATGTCGACCCGGTTGCTATATGTCCCACATGTCGGCGACAGGAAGTACATAATTCATGAAAGCGAGCGTCGACGGAGGAGTACAAGACACGGCTTGCTTTTTTGCTGCTTCGCGCGATCCATCGATACAAACTCGGACTAAAAAAGGTGAGGGCGGGTCTTTTCCCGCGCGGCAGGCAGGGGAGTTTGGCATAGTCTGTTCAAGGCAAGGAGGCAAGAAGGGAAACAAGCAAATAAAGGTTGAGCGACTTAGTTTTCGGAAAAAATCTGATTTTACGGAGTACGTACCCACTATGGTTTATAGGGCTCATCTAAAAAACATTCGTTTTTCCATTTTATAAGTCTCAATTCTACTACTAGTAGTAGTACCATCACATGTTGGATTTCGAGGTGCGTTAGATCACCCGATGCAAGCAATGTCAAGAGAAAACTCACCAATGCATGTAGAAGTTCATGGAAATTTAGTGGTCATTCATGCATTCGTTCTAATTAATGCCTCGGTAAACATAACTTCTTGAGAAAAATGAGTGTACTAATTACTTGTGCAAACTAGGAGTACAAAATTAATTCGACCACTCACCGTCTACCTTGGTTGGAGAGATTTTGAAATTGAGCCATAAACTGGAAAGGAGGGAGTAGTAACTTTTGTCTCAATTACTATTTGTGGCCTTGTATAGATGCTAAATGTATTTTTTTATAGTGGCCTTGTATAAGTAAATGGAGGGAGTACTAAAGGACATATATATTCCAAACAATATGATAATCTCTCTAACCAAGGTAGTAGGGACGAAGAGTAAACGGAGGGAATAGTAAAATTTTCTCCTCGTCCTGCGAGCCACCACGCGCGTGGGCGAGGGAGTGGGCGTAAGGCGTACAGTACTACTAGTAGTAAGCAAGCTTCACCTCATCCTGTGAGCCACCGCGCCCGTGGACGGTGGAGACGACGTACTAAGCAAGCTTCTCCTTGTACTGCGAGTTGACGAGACACATCAAAAGTACTCCAGTGTATAGAGCCTTGCCTCTAAGGTAGGCCCCACATGGTTTGCCTCTTTTTTAACATAACGCGTCAAGTCACAATTTTTTTGTTCACCCGTGGTAGACGATCCTCCCTCCACCAAGTGGACAACCAGTACACGGTCAAATTACCACATGGGCTGCCTTTTCATACATAAATGAGCTCCACTGTGTACCCGCACGGGTGTGGTTGGGAAAGAGACGGGAGTACGTGCGCTGTGCGTGCACCTCTTCTCTTTGTGCACATCCCCCACCTACGTGGGTGTGTGTGAGAGATACAAACCTAGACAAATGGATTGTGCGGAATAACTACTCTTTGTAAGCCATTGTAAGAGTGGACAAAACGGTGAAGGAGGAGATAGGGGAGAGGCGGAGGTGTGCGATTCTTGGCTGGCGTTTGGCCTCGTTTAAATCTCTACTCTTATAAAAGACCGAGTTGGTGATGATGGTGTGCCTGCCATCATGTAATATAGACCGTCCGATCTACATCTGACGGATAGAAAGCAAACTATGAAAATTTTGCAAAAAGATACCCGCACCTCTCTCCACACTTGCAGATAAGGACTTCTCTCGTTCATCCTTTTCTCTCACAAGATAAACTACTCATACAAATGTATCTTGATGTTCCGTGCAACGCACGGGCATTTTGCTAGTAGGAGATTAAATAGACGGCGGACGGGAGGAGCTCGGCCGACGTTGCATTTAATGTCGGACGCGTGTCTAAAGTGGGTTTCTCGGCTTCCACACGGGCGGGTTTCATGGAGGCGTTCGAATGTGGCAAGGAGGCTTGTTCAGCCGGGCGTGCAGCGAGTGGCGCCCTCGACTCTGACGTAGGACACCGCACCGTTCTTCCACTGACATGTGGGCTCTTTGGGTACATGGCCTGCATGTCAGTGACCCAACGCAGGCATCGCACAACAGGGGAACCTTTGGTGGGCCAGGGCGGTCAGAAGCGGGCATTTCATAAACCGATGATTGTTCATTGAGTGTGACGTCATCCTTTTCATGTAGATAAGCCTACTATGTTGATAGCCCGTTCGATACGTTGTGATTCATAAAGACCGCTGCAAACATCAATGTTCTGCTTATCACAGATAAGATTGATTAATACCCGTAACAATCCATGTCCTTAACAAAGGGTGCATGCATGTATAGGTTGAGCATGTGTCTTGCGTCGTGTGCTGTGTGCATGCAGGTGTGCGAGTGTTGCATGCATGCAAGGGTACGTTTCAGTGTTGCATGCATGTGTCTATACGTGTGTGTGTTCGTGAGTGCATGTGTACGTGTCAGTGTTGCACGCCTGCATGCGTCCGTGTGTTCGTTATGTGTACGTGTCAGTGTTGCATGCCTGCATGCGTGCATGCACTACAAAAAAAATACACTTTCGTGATGATACGTGTTTGTCACAGTAGGTCGCTTTTTTGTCATGCATGTACATCCATGACAAATTTATGACAGAATCAAGATAGTCATACCTGTGCTGTCGTAGAAGTGTTCCATGACATTACCAAAATTATCATCACGGAAGTGTCCACTTCCATGACAATAAATAGTGCGTCACAGAAGTGCTTTCGTCAAGGGTGACCGACACGTGGCATCCATCATAACGAAACGCCGTTAAGCTATCGGGTCGGGTTTTGGATCCAATAACCCGTTAACAGCCCCGACCAATGGGAAATTTCCACGTGTAAAATTCTTATTGGCCGGACGAAACACGTGTCAGCTCGTCAGTGGGTTAGATAGGCGCCTATGATACGTCGACACGTGGCACGGCCCAACAGAGGCCCATTCCTGTGAAAAGGCCGGCCCGTTTGACTTGGTCAAAAGCTGGCGGGCCGGCCCATGGAAAGCCTGTTAACGGCCTGTTCGCATATAGCCCATTTACAGCCCGCTAACCCAAGGCCCGTTACGCCCTATCCGAATTAGGCCCGGTAGCGTCATCTGGGCCATCCAGTATGATTCCAGCCCGTTTTCACTTCTGGCACATGTATGGCCCATGACGTCTTTCGGCCCATATGAGGCCCTATGTAACTCTTGGCCTATTAACGGCCCATGGTGAAACTGGCCCGTAATGAACAGTGTATCACTTTACACCCATTAACGGCCCGTGGTGAAACTGGCCCGTAATGAACAGTGTATCACTTTATACCCATTAACGGCCCGTTATTCCGTTGGGCCGTTTCCAGCCCATGTTATCTTTCGGCCTTCTCAGAGACCATTTATTCTTGGGCTCATTTCCAGCATTCGTTTACTTACGGCCTGTTACTGTCATTTTCTGCTTGTGGGCCAAATTCAGCCCGTGGTTACAGTCGGCCCGTTTGTGGTCCGTTAATATGTTGGGCCGTTTTCATAGCGTCATCAAATACGGCCTATTAACGGTGGCCCGTTACGGTCGGCCCATGAACGGACGATTCCAACTCTAGACCGTTTACGGCCATAATGCGGCATGTTATTGGCCCATGTTTGGCCAATCGATCATACGGCCCATATAAGGCCCATTGATGATACGGCCCGTAGAAGGCCTACTGTTTCTACGGCCCGTAAAAGGCCCACAGTTTCTACGGCCCTTAGGAGGCCCAGTGTCACTACAGTAAATATTAGCACATGGTTATTGTGGCCTAGTTTTAAAAAATAGGTTATTGCAGCCACTAGTTAACCACGGAAAAAGAACTGCAATGACTACAAGCAAACAAATAAACAAGACAACAAGGAAATAAATAAGCAAGCAACTAACGCTAGGCTATCACGGCTATTACACATATTACATCCACTGGGCATCAAAGTTCGCCACCAGTGCAAATATAGGGAACAAAGCAGCATATCATATACACTGGCCGTCAAAATTGGCCACCAGTGCAAATAACCGCGGCAGCAAAACAAGAGCATAACTGAAACAACTTCAGAAGAGCTCAAGAAACGTTATCCTGGGTATCCACCATGCTGGCAATAAGCTTAGCAAGCTGATTAGCTTTGTCCTGTTTGGCGCTAAAATCCTCCAACGCTTGCTGTTGCACCAGAAAGTATGCATCTGAGTGCTCCAGGGACTTCCGCAGTCCTTCCGCTTCTTGTCGCAACACAACTGATCGATGTCTTTCAGCTTGTAGTTGAGACTCAAGAAACCGAACTGATTCAGACAGTGAGTTTGAATAGCTTGTGCAAGCGGTAGTGGCTAGTAACTCCAACAATAAACCAAGACAGGATGTGTCACTATCCTAAACCTTATCTGCACTACTTCCTTTACCGTTGCTTAATAAGGCACTCTTCCCCAATATTCTGTCAGCATTCTAAAAGAAGAAACAAGCAGACACATAACAAGTTTAGCATGTACTACTATATGAAACTCATTTCGGTGAACCAGTTCATTAGTAAGGTGGACAGGATTAAACTACCAAGTCTTCTATTGCCAAGTACTAGTACATAATAAAAGCATCAAACAAACATATATCTATGTCCTATGGTAGCAATGGAATCTTAAATTAGAACAGTTGTTCTTCAGGTTTAGGCACTTGTTCTACATGAATAGAGTACAGTAAAACGCAAGAATATAATACTTAAAAATATAAAATGAGCTCATAGACCTTACCACATTCTTGGTTCGGGACCAGTACAGAACAAGGCGTTCCCAGTCATCGTCCAGTAAATGTGTCTCAGGAGAACGTAAGGGAATTTGATGAGTTTCTTTGCCGGTGAAGTACGTTTTCTTTAGGTAATTCCGATACTGCCACCAAGCATTCTTGAAGATAGCAGAGGTATTAGCACAGGTTACCTCATCCTGAGTTTCCAAATCGGTCCTTATCTATAGAGAAAAATGGGAAAATTTGCTGTATTATAACCATCATGGAGGTAGGATGTATGGGACGAAGCAAAGTAATTGCCATGAATAACATTACTTACACATAACTCCTGGACAAACACCTGCAATTGGCATTTTCCTTCATCTTCAGTATAATATTTCCAAGATGGGAAGATACGCACATACGATTTAACAACATCAAATGCGATAGATGCTAAACTATGACTAACTGGTTGTGCTTCCTCCACAGGAATAGGCGTACTAACTGGTGGAGTTGGGGTTCGCCGTGATAGTACTGGCCCTTTGGGCACTGGAGCTGCCTTACTAACTGCTCTTGTTTGGGAGCTCTGTGGTGGAGATGGTGCTGTGTCAACAGGAACTGGGTTACTATCGGCTGGGGTTGGGGTTAGATTGGGTGAAGCTAGTTCTCTGTCCATCGTAGTGGGGGTACAATCTGCGAGAGTTTGGGTTATGTGTGGTAGGGCTGGTTCTTGTGCATGTACAACCGGGGTGCTATCTCCACCAAGAGGTAGCACTATTTTATTTGAAGACCGTGTTTTTAGTCCACTAAATACTGGCATCACCCGCTCCAATTCAAATGGCTGATAAACAGGAAACATAGTTGAATGTACAGACATTGTATGAGAGACAAATGCAATAGATAGTGTGGAAAAAATAGGGCATGAAATAGTTGACATGTATATTGTTTAACTAAAACGGATAGCATGACATAATTTCACATATATGATGTCTATCTAAACTGGATAGCATAGCATAACATAATTCAAAGATATGATGAATAACTAAACAGGATCGCATGACATAATTCACCTACATGTTATCTAACTAATCAGGATCACATCATTTAATTCACATATGTGATTTATATGCTAAACAGAGGGCATTCGATATGATGTCTAAACTAAGAACATGGTGTTGAATATTGTGTATATGATGTCTAAACTATGCAATGCAAGACACTGTATGCATGATATGAACAGTATAACCGTGCCAAGTTAGAGCATACACCTCAGTGGGGGAATAGGACTGGTCATCCGTCTCTGAATCCATCTCTGAGGAGCTATCGGGACCCAACAAGAGATTTGCTTCGACAGGTAGCACTGTCTGCTCTGAAGGCCTTGTTTTCACTCCATATTTTTCCATCTCCCACCCAAATGGCTGATTCACAGGAAGAGTAGTTTAATGTACAAACATTATCGACAAATGGAAATGTAATGAAGAAAAGGAAGGGCAAGATATCATTCAAATATATGATGCCTGGTTAAACAGGATGGCATTGCACATTTCACATATATTATGGCTGGCTAAAAGACATGAGACTGCATAATTCCCATATATGATATAGAAACTAAACAGGTGGCATTACAGAACATGTCTAAATTAAGCAGATGACATATATGATGTCAAAAGTAGGCACTGCAAGGCAACATATGCATGATATGACTAACATCATCATGCCAAGGTAGAGCAAACACCTTGGGGGGGGGGGGGTAAATAGGAGTGGTCAGCGACGTCCGAATCCGCCTCAGAATAGATATCTTCCTCTGGATTACAATCTGGAGAGGGGTGGGGAGGGTTTGCCATTGAACCCACCATGGAGCGATGTCTGCATGACATTGTATTGCCGCGCAAAACTCTTCTCTTTTTCTCTACATGTTCAGCATGACTGTGTACAATATCTGACATGCATACAAAAAAATATGGTGAGATTATGTAAGGAGAGCATGCAGAAATTTAGAGTGATGGTAACAACCAGTGGATCGATGTTTTTTCGTTGAACCAAAATAGCCCTAATGGATCAACGTGAATGTATAGTAATAAGTGATGCAACAAGTGTACAACCTCTTTGCCGTAGCCGTGTCGACCTCAGCATCATTGGGTTGGTCGCTGAAGCAGTTGAGGCAGAGGCGGCTTTCGGAGGTGTGGAGGAAGATCTAAGGAATCTGTAGACGGCATCCAGGGCACTGCTCTGTTGTGATGGATCGTTCTGTCATTGGAGCAGCTCTGGTGAGCCGTAAGACGTCAAGGCTGAAGCAGCACAAGACAGACATCGTCAATCTCAAGTGGGATTCTAATAGCATCTCCAATAGATGATGTAAAATGGATGTAAAATTAACATCACCAAAAACCACCTGACTACAACAGATGAGGTAAAAACTGTTGACTCTGAACTTAACTGTCGAAACTGAAATTTACTGTGGAATCTGAATGCTACTGTCGAAACTGAATGCAATGGTAGCAGAGAGGCACTTGACATGTAGTTTAGGGAGGGCCTACAGTTCATCTTCAACCTGCACCCCCCTGAGCCGCCAGCCACCACCGGCCGAACCGCGGGCCCCAGCGCCGCCTCGCTGCCCCGAAACAACTCGCCACCGCCGCCCCGGCCAGCCCTCTAGGCCCCCCGCCCCCCACCCTGAACCCTAAGGTAGATAGTGGGGTACCTCTCCGGCGAGCCCCCGTCCCCGCTACGGGTGGTTCTTCCTTAACTCCGGCGAGCCCCCCAACCCCTAAAAATCGACTGACCCAAAAGTCAATTCAGTTGACTGAAGTGTGGCTTAATCAGAGCAGAGCAGCAGCACAAGCGAGGGGGAGAGCAGCAGCAGCAGCTGGGCAAGCAAGCGATCGAGCGAGAGCCGGAGCAGCAGTAGCAGATTCGGCTGGTATGGACGCCGCTGCCGAAGGGGCCTCACACAGGGGGAGAGCCGCCGTGGAGATGTCGCCCGCGGCGCCGGCTTCAAGGTAGCCGCTCCATGGGGGTGCGGGATGGAGCACTGTCGGCGCCGGGAGGTCGAGTTAAGGAGAAGGTGCGATGCGATGAGTGTACAACCTCTTTGGTGGCGCCGAGTAGGCCTCGGCTTCGTCTGAGGAGTCGGTGAGGATGCTGCGGTTCCGGTGGAGCAGGTTAAGGCAGCGATGTGGGGATGGAGCAGCCGCGATAGACGAGGCAATCGTCGGAGCAGCTCCTTGGAGGTGGAGGACGGGGCGGCTGAACCGGCGGGATGGCGAGATGGACGAGGATCCTCATCCGGGGAGGTGGACGAGGGACGTCGAGCTGTTGCGGTGTACGACGTCGTCGGGGAAGAGGCTCCGGCTGGGCAGTGGTGACGTGGCGGACGGAGGAGGATGGGGTTTCGCGGCTGGAGCGGAGAGGTTATGGCATCCTGGGATCTCGAATGGCGAAAAGGGGGTGATGGGAGGGGGTGAAGCATGACTTAGGAACGCGCTTGTCCAAAATGTAGGGTGTGTTACAAAAGTACCCCCGCCGATTTGAACTAGCGGTGCTTTCGGCTCAGGGTTAGAAGGGGGATTTCACGTGTCGGGATTTGGCAGCTGGAGGGAGTTTTCGCGCGCGTTGTAATTTCGGGATAACAAGGCGCGGGTTGTGAAGGCGCCTGTTTTGGGAGCACGATATCTGAATTTTCGGGATATAACAAGACGCGGGTTGAATTTCAGGGACAAGCCTAATGTGTCGTAATATTGTACTTGTATGTACCAAATCAATTCGCACTTCCCTCAACCAAAAAGAAAACGAAAAAAATAAAACTATTCACATCACACAAAGAGAGAGTCTTGCCCCGTTTTACTATACAAATGATATTCAAAGCTACTCCCTCCTTCCATCTATATAGGGCCTAATGCGTTTTTCGATGCTAACTTTGACCAAATATTAGAGCAATGATATATGACATGCAACTTACACAAAGCACACCATTAAATTCGTCTGTGAAAGGTTCTTTCAATGATATAATTTTCACATTGTGCATGTCATGTACTATTAATATTGTCAATAGTCAAAGGCAGTCTTAAAAATCTCATTACGCCCTATGTAGATGGAAGGAGGGAGTATGAATCCATGTTATGTCCGATTAATTTTTTTCGCTTGCTGTATAATGCATGTAACCTACTCATACCAACATTTTAGTGCAGTCCAAATGTCTATACTACCGCTGCAATTTGAACTAAATTTGAATTCGTTTCTCTATTTCAATAAGAATCTACAATCAAGATTGTTGCCAACTTCAACCATCAAAGTTTCCTTGCTATCCGCCAGATATAAATCAGACGGCCTATAATGCAGGATGGTAGGCACACCATCATCAACAACTCCGTTTTTTTATAAGAGTAGAGATAAAATATATTAAATGTAGTATACCATGTTCATAACCACACCATGTTTATCACCGTTATATATGCACACATCCGTCGGTTTTAAACACTATGATAAATTCTTCAAATATCCGAATTCGCTTTTTATAATGAAGTATATATGATCTCTATTCGTATTTTACACCCACACAACCCTCTTATCTTTGTAGCTAGCGCTAACTTTCTCTTGTGCATTGACATGCCCACATCCCTCTCACACCCCTCAGCATTCTCTAGCTTCATCGCACAAATTCGTGTTTTCACTTTAGGTTGTTCACCCACGGTGTGTGTAGGCCCCCCAAGCTCCTTATTTACGGCACACATCGATCGATATGCCTCTCTAGCCAGGTGTGCCTAGCACAAACACAAGCTTCCCCTCTTCTCTTGTCACCGTCCATGCCTCACTCCCACCACTCTTTTCATCGTTCTCGTACTCGCACACTCCTCCCCCTCGATATAGTATGCCTCTCGTACCACCTCCTACATGCATCCATCTCTCTCTATCCTTCTCCTCATGCCTCATTTGCTTCTAACATACACATGCATGTATACCGATTGATCTCCCAACATATACCTAGATCGACTTTAACTACCCCCCATCGATCGACGTACCTCACAAGTTATGTATCTCCTTTCTCTTACAAAGGGCGATTGATCTTCCTATGTAGTTACGTCTGCTTACCACAGCCACATCGTCCCCCCTCATCATTCGTGCATGCCTCCTGACCCGTCTCTCACACGCACATGCACAGACAACAAGCAGCCATCTCCTCTCTTATTGATATTGCGGGCGTGCCCTCTGTTTGTCTAGCAAGCCTATCCCACCAATTGTTAGAAGCAACTCCACTACCACCCCCTCCAACACTCTAGCTCTGTCTCTCTCCCAACCTTATTCATCTCCCGCACATATGCATGGATGCCGATCGATCTCCCTTAATACATGAGGCAGATCGATCTCCTTAATACATGAGGTAGGCCTCTCTCCTCCACACATATACCAGCCATTGTACCTCTATAGTTAATTGGGCCTCCCTCTTCCCCCACCACACACCGATAGTCGAGCGCTGCAGGTAGGTATCCATGCCACAAAGACAAACTACACATATCCCATCTCACATTCCAGTAGGCCAGCCACTCTATATCTTTGATGTGGGCACACACAAATTCGATGGCACTCTTTATCGATCGCGCGCGCGCGCACACACACACACATCATCCCTCTGTTCGATTCTATAGACACCTCAAGCCGATGATACCTCCACTCTCTTCTCGTGGATCGCCCCCTCTATATATATGTTATATCCAGGACACTATTTCACACACATTGCATATGTTAAATTTTTTGATTACCCCCCAAACTCTCAAGAACCCACACATTATATCTCTCTAGGTTTGTATCTCTCTCACACAACCCCACATAGGTGGTGTACGTATACAAGAAGAGAATAGGTGCACCGTGCACGTACTCACACTTCGTGCCCAGCCACACCCGCGCGGGTACACGGTGGAGCTCATTTCTTTAGGAAATGGCAGCCCACGTGCTAATTTGAACGCATGTAGCGGTTGTTTACCTAGGGAGGTCGTGTACCACGCATGCATGAAACAAAGTTCGACTTGACGCGTTGCCGCGTTATTTTTAAATAAAGTTATAGCGCTCAATGGCACGTACACAGAATATAAAACGATTTTTATGGAGGAAAAGGTAGTCCGCTCTTCAGAGTATCTCACACAAGGCTCCGGTGGCCTCTCTCTCTCTCACCGTTGGTCACTGATCCGGCCGCATCCCGTTCGCCGGGGGAAAGGGAGTGCGGTGGCCTCTCTCTCTCTCTCACCGTTGGTCACTGATCCGGCCGTATCCCGTCCGCCGGGGGAAAGGGAGTGCGGTGGCCTCTCTCTCTTTCTCTCACCGTTGGTCACTGATTCGGCCGCATCCCGTCCGCCGGGGGAAAGGAAGGAAGTGCATCATTTCTCCGTTCGACGGTGCCGAGGCAGCATGTCCCGATCTGCGGTACACGTCATTCTCTCTGACGAAGCTCTGGCGCGGTAGGGCCTACGCCACCTGCTCGCAGATTTCGCCCGCCACCGCTCACCTAGTTACATCCCGACGACCTCCACGTATCCCCTCCGGCCTTGCTCCGCTGCCCATTTTCGCACGTCGCTGCATGTGGATCTTCCATAGTTCTTTGCCCAAAACGTAGCTCGTCCGGCGTGCTTTCCATATTGCATTCTCGTTCTCACATAGTTTTAGACAAACACAACCGTGTTGTTATCTTCCCTTAGGACAAGGAATATGCTTCTTTTTTGTCGTCGCATGTGTCATCAACTGTTATTGGCCAGTAATTGTTTCCTTTCTACCTCTTTTTCGCAAACAGGGCTATCCATTTCACCTCGTTGCTATTGTGACCTTTTGATGAACTGCACAAATCACTTTTTTCTTAAGAGTGTTTTGTGCAGTTGTACTAAAATGTCACACGGGCAATGTCTCTACATTTCAGTGCGACTGCACAAAGGGAGATTGGTTTTTCTCTATCCTCCTCATCCAACTCCGAGCCTAATCTTCTCCAACTAGTTAGTCTTAAGAGAGACCGCAAAGGTGACCGGCTTCTATTTGTGTGTTTATTGTTTCATCAGCAGTCCTCTATTATCATAATCACACTTGATATCTTTGGAACAGGGACGCTTAGCTCTATTTTAGTGGAACTGCACAAAATGATCGGAATGTTGCATGCTCCAGACAGCTACTTTTTTTCCCAACATGCCTTGTTGATTTAGACAGAGCTGGGGGGATGTTGCTGCCAATGAAAGCATGGATCAATTTTAATTTAACACCTTCTCACAACTTTTTCTTCAGTTGTGATGTAATTATTAGCTCTGATCTGCTAATAATTGACATGCATTAGCAAGGAAGTTAGTTTTTTATTGTTTCCGAAAGAGCATCGATGGCAAGACACACGAAACAAAAGCTGAAAGCTCACACCATTGTACAATTTCATGTCGCTGGAAAATTATTTGTATAGTACGTCAATTATGTAAACAAATGATGGAAGCTTGATAGCATTGCCAGAAGCCTCTTCATCATCCGGGTCCATGTGCCATGCACGAAATTATACTACTTCGTTCCTAAATATTTGTCTTTTTACAAATTTCAAACGGGCATATTTTAGAGTGTAGATTCACTCATTTTGCTTCGTATGTGTACTGCCTCCATTCCTAAATATTCTATTTGTCTTAACAGAGATTTCAACATATTTTAGAAACAAAAATACTCCGAAGTATATTTAAGAACTGAGGGGGTAGGGCACAACCGCATGGGAGACTCAGCCCGGTCGTTGCGCCGCATTAATAGTGAGTAATGAGCAGTCAAATCATAAGCCCCACCTTTCCCACTATAAGTTGCTCTGAGGAAGCAACCATCAATAAGCTCTTCTTTGAATCCGCTCATACTACTCCATCCGTCACTGTTTATACAGCGCGCTTCAGAAAAAAGAAAAAAAATCTATGGGACCAAGGCGACTAGCGATCAGCCTGAAAAATAGCGTTGGTAGTTATAGCACGGCGTCTATTACTAGAGGGAATAATGCGTACACACATGCATGCAGTGCTTCCACCCCGGGTGCACACATGCATGCACTCCGTAGTAGTACAATACATGGAGAGAAAATTGTGGACTTGATTGCGGTTACCACGCCCTAATTAATTGAGCATTAAACGAAACGCGTCTAAAGTCTCTCTGGTGGTGGAAATGCATTGAGAGAAATGCATCATAATGAAGCGCGCCCTGTAAACTGTGACGGAGGGTGGAGTAGTATGAAGGTGCAAAACCAAGTACGCGTACTAGTACTGCGCTTGGCTCTTCGCCCCTTTGTGAAGTCGAACAATGATGGTACTCCGCATGTTGGGTACTACAGTGTATGCCTCTGACAATCTGACACCGAATGGACTGATGCATGTCCACCGAGGGTAGGTTGCATTAGTCAAAAGGCGTAAGCAAGCTTCACCTTGTCCTGCAAGCTTCTCCTCGTTCTGCGAGTTGACGGGACACACCAAAAAGTAGTGCTAGTCCATACTCCCTCCTTTTCGGTTAATATGGCTTAATCTTTTTTGCGGGTAAATGAGAGAGCTTTATTCATATATAAGCATTCTTAGGATGATCAGCCAAGACACTGGTCACTAGGAAGCCAAAAAAAAGAAGTAGGAAGCGAGGTGTTTCATCAAGCCAGCTCTCGGCCACATTCAAAGTGCAGCAAGCACGGTTCGCACGAAGATGCGCCGTAAGGTTTGCTGACATGTTTACATGCTGAATAACAAAAAAAGAGGAAATATTACTGAGCGCTACTATTTGTAACAGGATATGAGCCAGAATTAAGCGAGAATTGTGGCGAGTGTTCCATGCAATCAACTTCGATTATCACATGCGAGAACCCTCGAAGAGAACCAAATGTGTTGAAGATTGCTTTATCACATTTTAAAATTATAAGAAGAGTGCAGACGCTCCTCCATCCGGTTCCTAGTAGTATAGTGTAGTATGCTTCTGGCAATCTGACACCGAATTAACTGTTGCATGTCCACTGCCTGAGCGAGGGGGAGCTTGCATTAGTCAAAAGTTTCTCCTTGTCCTGCGAGCCATCGCGCGCAAGCTTCTCCCGTCCTACAACCTTCTCCTCGTTCGGCAAGTTGATGGGACACAACAACGTAATGCTAGTCCATGCTGCCTCCTCTCCGGTTAACATGGCTTAATTTCAAACGAGATAAATACACTATCTATCATTGTATATTTGTAAAAATACGGTCAGTGGACTTCATAATACGCTCATTGCGCTCAATATATATATTTTCCGGTGTTCATACGGTCACTAGCTCATCCTGACTGAGTATGTGTGTGCATGCACGTGTAGGTTGAGCACTTGAGCGTCACCGTGTGTGTTCCGTCGTGTGCTCGAACATGCATGCATTAGGGCGTCGCGCGCGTTTTTGCATCCATGTGTACGTGTGACTGTTGCATACACGTAGGGGGAGTCCGTGTAGGGGCCACTAAGGAGCAGTCAAATCACACAGTAAGTTAGTCGGAAGAAGAAACCATCATTTCACTCTTGAATGACACGTACGCAATATAAAATGGTTGATATGGAGAGAAAAAGAAAACCACTATATATACACTAGCAGGAGCCTAAGCTACAAGCCTGCTTGCTTAGGTTGCTCTCTTCATAAGCATAGAACGACGGGCTTGATCCCGCAGCTGGGGGAAGGGAACAATGTTCTGCGTAGACGCGGTCGACATCGGCGATGGGGAAAACCCACAGTCGGTGCGTCCCAATCGGGGGTCACCGCGGTATGGGCCGATGCCGCGTCCCAACCGCCCTTCTAGCTACAGCCCGACGTCCCAGGTAGTCCATCTTCCTTTTGGAGCCGGCTTGCTCCACTACCGTAGCTCCATCTCCATGTCGATCTTTCTCTACTTCTACCGGCTTCTACTTGTGATGAGTTTATCTATCATGAACTAGTGCCAGTACTATTATTCTAATCACACTTCTTCAATATCTTTGCCATCAGGGATGCTCAGGTCGATTTTAGTGGAACTGCACAAAAGCATCGTATGATCTGAGGGTGCCAGCCGTCTTTCCTTCGATAGGTTCTACCTGGCCAGGAAATTAAATCATGTTTAGGGTTTAGGGTTTAAGTCGTAGTGACCCCATCAGTAGTTTTTCTTTCGTACACGCTCTCACAACTTTTTTCTTTAGTTGTGAAGTAAATATTGGCTATGATCTGTGAATCATTGAGATGCATCAGCATGCATGTTAGTTTTCCTTTGTATTTGATGGAATGTTGTAACGGGGCAACCTTGGAATAGGAATGAAAATGGAGTGGAAAAGTTTCCGTTTTTCCGGAGAAAAAATGGAAACAGAGAGAAACCAACGTTTCATTTTGTTGGATCGCGCCATCGAGCAAAACCAACGTTTAAATCACGTCTGTCGTGTTCGTGTCTCACACGGTCGCTCGACATGCCACTCACCGCAAACCGAGTAGTATACCATAACTTTCCCGCTTCCTTGTCGATGGATCGCGCAATGGAGTACTAGCACTACTGGAAGAGATTGGTGAGTTGGGGGAGGACAGCTAGCTGTAGCACGGACTCCCAAGAACTTTTTACATGCATGTTGTAGCCGGCTATTGCGACCTTTGAACGCGGAGCAGCCGCATGCACCCGGAAGCGGCGCGGGCGACACTCTCTCGGCCGGCGCGCCGCTTCATTGCCGTCTCTAGTGAAAGGTCACGTCCGCTCTAGCCGGGCATGAATGCGGCACTAACCGTTTCGGGCGGGAAGCACGCGCAGGTGATGAAGAGGGTTCGGGTTGGTCAGGACCGGCCGTGGTAGTGGTCCGGACGTGCGCAAACAAGAGATGCTGTACGTTAATATTGCTATATAATTAACAACGTAAATAATGTGCCAGTTGGACAAATATGATTGGAGATGGAGATGGAAATGTAATTTTACGTAAACACGGATATGCATGTCTATGTCTATGTGTGTGTGCGCGACGACTCTCGCGACCTGGAAGCGGGGGTGTGTTTTTGATCGAATTTTCTTTCTTGGTACGTTAGAAAATCAGTTTGTCTAATTCACATCTAGATGTTATTTAAGGATATCACATCTAAGCTCCCGCAAGTATACAATGTAGCAACAAGAAACAAAAAAAACTAGGAAAAGACCATAAACAGAGTGGACATCAACTTATATGTGACATAACTATGTCACATCTAGATGTGTCCTAGACAGACCCTTAAAAAATTGTCCGCCAGTTTTCGTTTCTTGTTTCCAGGAACGCGCGTGTTCTATTTAAAACCACTGCTATGGAGAGATTTTTTTAATCCATTATAGCCTCTTGTTTGATAGAGTTTCTCACATCTCGCTCTCTCACCCTCTCCATATCAAAACAAGATGACAGTGTCCACTCTATCTCTCTCCTCACCGGTGGTCATAGATCCGGTCGAATCCCGTCCGCTGCGGGAGGTGAGGAGGTGCAGCATTGACGTTGTCGCCATCGGCGAAGGAGGAAGCCGATGCGCACCGTCCTCTTGAAGCCGGCGCTGGCGCGGACGAAGAACCTCCGCGCCCTTGTTCGCTACTGTCGTATGGGCAGATCCTGCCCGCCCACCTAAACGACATCTCGCCCACCTGAGGTATAACTTCTTGTACTTGTCCAGCTCCCCAGGTCGCTGCGTGCGGGTTTTCTTCTATGTGACTACTCCCCAGCTCCCCATGCATAGTAGCTAGGGTTCGTCGGCTGGTCCAACATCACCTACTACTATTATAGAGGAAATGCCACTCAAAAAGTTGTCTTGATTTATGCCTCGGTGGAGGTATACATGTTGTTTTGACAAATAGTACACGGTGGTTGTGCAGTCATTGTCCATATGGTGGTAGTACTATCACTGGTTAAATGAAGAAATGCTTTTTTCTCGGGTATCCTGGTTTAGTTCTCATCAAGATAGTATGATGCTTCTGTTTGTTGGTGTACTTTTCATTAATTCTTATTGACAATTGAGATGTCGTTGCTAACCATCTTTTATCTTGGTCGTCTCATGAAAGGTCAGTACATGCCTTCATCCACATGATTGTGCAGTGTGCTTTGAGATGCTGTGCTACTTGTATTGGTACTTTTTTAAATAAATGATGAATTGAAGCTATTGTATTGCTGTCTTTTCCCATTAAGTAGTGAACAAAAATGGGACCAACCCAGACATGATGCTTGTTGCTTTGTTACAACAAATTCAGCATCACCCCCTTTATAAGCAAGTAATTGATTCCACTCTCAGAATTAACTACTGAATCTTATTTCAAAACTGCAACACTTTTTAGGGATTGGCGGGATTACCATTTTTTGTGGCCGCATGTTTCATCCTCCTTTATTAGCCAGTAATTGATTCCTTTTTTGCCTCTGTTTAAACAGGGATATATATTCAACTTGTTGCTATTGCGACATTTTGCTTCGCTACACGAAACACTTTGCTTGATTTCAGTGCAACTGCACAAAACGAGATTGGATTTCCTATTCGTGTTGGCAGATTTGTATTTTATCGTTGTTGGTCTCATGAAAGGTCATTACAGGCCTTCATCCACATGATTGTGTAGTGTGCTTTGAGATGTTGTGCTACTTGTATTGGTACTGTTTTAAATAAATGTATTGTTGTCTTTTCCCATTAAGTAGTGAACAAAAATGGGACCAACCCAGACATGATGCTTGTTGCTTTGTTACAACAAATTCAACATCACCCCCTTTATAAGCAAGTAATTGATGCCACTCTCAGAATTAACTACTGAATCTTATTTCAAAACTGCAACACTTGTTAGGGATTGGCGGGATTACCATTTTTGTGGCCGCATGTTTGATCCTCCTTTATTAGCCAGTAATTGATTCCTTTTTTGCCTCTGTTTAAATAGGGACATCTATTCAACTTATTGCTATTGCGACATTTTGCTTTGCTACGCGAAACACTTTGCTTGATTTCAGTGCAACTGCAAAAGACGAGATTGGATTTCCTATTCGTGTTGGCAGATTCGTATTTTATCGTTGTTGGTCTCATGAAAGGTCAGTACAGGCCTTCATCCACATGATTGTGTAGTGTGCTTTGAGATGTTGTGCTACTTGTATTGGTACTGTTTTAAATAAATGTTGAATTGAAGCTATTGTATTCCTGTCTTTTCCCATTAAGTAGTGAACAAAAATGGTACCAACCCAGACATGATGCTTGTTGCTTTGTTACAACAAATTCAGCATCACCCCCTTTATAAGCCAGTAATTGATGCTACTCTCGGAATTAACTACTGAATCTTATTTCAAAACTGCAACACTTGTTAGGGATTGGCTGTATTACCATTTTTGTGGCCGTATGTTTCATCCTTCTTTATTGGCCAGTAATTGATTCCTTTTTTGCCTCTGTTAAAACAGGGATATCTTTTCAACTTGTTGCTATTGCGACATTTTGCTTCGCTTAATTTTGGTGGAAATGCACAAAATGAGACCGGATTTCCATATATGTGTTGAGATCTCTGTGAGATCTTCCTCACGAGTTGTTTCAAATCTTGGTCTTGAATGGTCAGTACCGACCTTCCTCCGAATTAACTACTGAATCTTAGTTCAAAACTGCAAACACTTGTTAGGGATCGGCAGGAGTACCATTTCTGTTAGGAATCGGCCGGAGTACATGTTTAAGAAATGTATTGTTCAGATAATGTCTCTGTTATTATATATATCAGTTACAGACTTACAGTGTTTTACAAATGGTACTATCCTGCTTTGTAGTTCTTTCTACATGTCTAACCAATGTATTGTTAAGATAATGTCTCTGTTAAAATGAATCAGTCGCATTGTTTTAGGAATGATACTTTTTTGCTTTTTCATTCTTTATACATCTTGAAACAAGGCATTGTTAAGATAATGTCTCAGTTAATATGAATGAATCACACTGATTGAGAATTGCTACTCTCCTGCTTTGTTTCCCATTAAGATAAGGTAGATCAGTAGATGTTTTTCTTCTGGGAGTACAAGTCATCAACCGTTATTTCTCAGTAATTGTTTCCCTTATACCTTTTGTTGCTTACAGGGATATCAAAATTAAAGCTCGGTTTTATTCCGACTTCAATTTTAGTTCAGCTGCACAAAAGGAGCCAATATGTCCAAGGCAAACTGCTGCATTACTGGGTCCAGTTGGTCGTTCCACTTTGTAGAAAGAAGCAGTCACTGTTTGCGCTACATTACAGAAGGAATGACCGAGAAACTTTACAGAGTATTATTAGACACCGGTGACATGACTAGTCTGCAGAGACCATTGACAATTTAACAACACGTGGAGGGCCTCCATGATCATAGGCATTACATATTTTGAATGGGAAAAGCTTGTCAAAGTTTAATCATTGATGTTAGCAAGAAGCGACAGGACTCCATGATCATAGGCATTACATATTTTGAATGGGAAAAGCCTGTCAAAGTTTAATCATTTCTGTTAGCAAGAAGCGACAGGACTCCACGATCATAGGCATTACATATTTTGAATGGGAAAAGCTTGTCAAAGTTTAATCATTGATGTTAGCAAGAAGACGTTAGTTTAATATATTGGAATTGGAAAACCTTGTCAAAATTTGCTCATTGATGTTAGCCAGAAGCGTCGAGTGTTTTTTCCTATTCATGTGTTCAGTTTAGAAGTAGATAGTTACTCTGCTGAGATATTCCTGTGTTAAGAGTTTGTTCTGAATATTGTCTATGTAATGCCAGGCCTTGTGTTTGATTGCAAAGTTGAGCTTGGAATGTTGTGGCATGCGGCATCACGAGCTATTCACCGTGCCTCCTGAGAATAATGCTTCGTATTGTTTTGCATGTCGATCTAATGCCAGTGATTTGCTTGTTAAGAAGATCATCCTCTTCTGTTGTTTCCGTGCTTAAGAAGTTCATCGTCTGATGTTTCATTCATAGCCTATGCGACAAGTCGGGTTGGTTAGACGTGAAACCATATGATCTTCCGACCAACTCATGATATTAGGCCGTGATTGGATCGTCGTTTTCCAACCAAAACTGCTTGTAAAACTGACGCTTGTAAATTAAAGCAGATGGTCTCGGGCTAAGGCGCTTGGTTGGTCGATTTCGACTAGTAAAATATCGGAAGTACTTGACACACGATAAAAACGCTGAGCGACACTCGGACGATTGCTAATCCAGCCGTTAGCTCCTGTTTCAGCCTTGCCCATGGATGGCATGATACGCACGTCATGCATGTATCGTCTGGTAATGTCGTCCATATAGCAGTGCTCGTAAAATATACACTGGTCTCTCAAATTACACGCGTAACCCGCCGGTTTTACTTACAGACCTCGGGCCCTCGGTTTCATTATGCCTGTATTTTACGCGTTGTTTTCGATGACGAGTAAATTACACTTGTATGTTAATACAGGTTTGAAATAAACCAGAGCTCCCAAGCGCGGCCTTACCGTTTCATGCCGTCTCAGTTTCTCGAAGGTGCTCATAGGTGTCCGATGATCCTAGCTTCCTGAATGAGTAGCGGGCACTGTATCAGACCATCCGTAGGGCCCGCGAGGCCCTCTCCGTTGTCCTTCGAGTTGTTGCGCTCGCCGTGGCGTCGAGCATTGTTAACATCATCAACGAACATGAGGATTCAGGAGATGACTTTATTTTGACTGGATGACACTAGGGACCCACTAGGGCCATAGCCGTACGTACGCAAGTGCCTCCTTATTATGTACAACTATTTTTTTTGCTTTCTCCTGGTTTCCTGACATCACGGTCCCACACCATTGTCAACCTATGTAGTCAATATAAACGAGAGAATTGCACAAGGTTCGGCCGATAGCTGGGACCAAGCAGCTCGAGCAGTATTGAGGAGAGCATGGTATTAACTGGGCGGGTTGTGGCCAGTCTAGCCCAGGCCAGATATCCAGTCCAGATACTAATTTTTTCAAGATGAAAATGGCTAGCCCAGCTATACGTCTTTTTGAGGAATACCCGCTGGGCTGCAAATCTTTCCTAGGAGGGATGCATTAGGCTTAACAAAAAAGGGCTTTAGAAAATAATAAATGAGATGTAATTATAAAAACTGGGCAGTAACTATAAAAAATGCACCAAACACGAAATTAGTTTATAAAATATTATTTATGGATTTTGAAAATCTTAAATTTTCATTATTGCACGCGCAATGTTTCATTAGATTTTTACGTAATACAAATTTATATTTAATCTGACTAGAAATTTCGGGATAAAAATATTTCGGAGCCCATCAAAATGTGGCAAATTTTATTGAATTCTGTCTTCAACGGTTGGTTGAAATTATTAATCATTGTCCTAGCTAGAAAATAGGCTGTACTTTTAACAAACTGTAAATGGGTTGTTGTAAATTCCATTAGAATTCCAAAATGGGCTGTACATTCTTACAAAATGTAAATGGGCTATAAGTTCTGTGCCACACACTTGTGGGCCTACTAAGTGACGCGTCCCCTAAAAAAAATAAGTTGACGCGTATGCAAGGCTTTGCCAACTTATTATAGTCAACACATGGTTCTAGCAGCAGTGGCCGTTGGATGTCTATCCAACGGATGTCGTGCTTCTTCTTCAATTTCGGATATTCTTAGCTTCGGCTGCCCAAAAAATGATTCCTCCCCCTGACATCTGGGGCGCACCATTTCGGAGGCTGACCTGTGGGCCTACTAAGTTGGAGCGTACCAAGGGCTTTGTCAACTTAGTCAATAATAAACGTTTGTAGCTTCAGTGACCGTACGATGTCCATCCAACGGTCGTAGTGCTTCCTCAACCTCTGGTCTTCTTGGTCCAGCCGCCCAAAGCAGAGCCGGTCGTGCCGCCTGCTCCTGCCTCCCGTGGCCGGCTGTGCTGCCGCGGAGGCCTCACCACCCCCATACTACTCCCACCACTGGCCAGGCCATCCCTCCACTCACCCACACCCCCTGTTATTCTGCGGCGACGGCAGCCTCACACCGCAGCCGAACCAGTGAACCCTTGTACTCCTCTCTGCGTGGGCTTCCACTGCTGCGTCTTCCTCGGCTTCGCGTCGTCCCCTTCCTAGGCCTCGCCGTCGTCCAGACCATCGCCCTGGTGCTCTCAGCGCGGCGTGGTCAACATGGTCAACGACCGACTTCCATCGGAAGAGTACTGCACGTGGAGAGGCTGACAGCTGGGTCCAGGCGGCCGCAAGGAAGTGCCTCCTTATCACGCGCAAAATAATTATTCCTCCACCTTGCAGCAGGGACCCACCGGACGGGCCACCTTATTTCGCGAAAAAACGTTGCCCCCTGACTGCTCGGACCCACCGGACAGGCCAGCGTATTTTGCAAAAAAACATTCCCCCCGCTGTCAGCTCGGACCCACCGGAAGTGCCTCCTTATTACGCACAAAAAAATGAATACTCCCCCTGCTAGTTGGGACCCACCATGGTGGGAGGCTGACTTGTGGGCCTACTAAGTTGACTGGGACGGGGGCCTTTGTCAACTTTAGTCAATATGAACGATTCTAGCTCCAGTGACCGTACGATGTGCATCCAACGGCCATAGTGCTTCTTCAACCTCTGGTCTTCTTGCTCCAGCCGCCCAAAGCAGCGCCGGTCGTGCCGCATGCTCCTGCCTCCCGTGGCCGGCTGTGATGTCGCGGAGGCCTCACCGCCCCGTACTACTCCCACCGCTAGCCAGGCCATCCCTCTACTCACCGACACCCCCTGTTATTCTGCGGCGACAGCAGCCTCACACCGCAGCCGAACCAGTGAACCCTCGTACTCCTCTCCGCGCGGGCTTCCACTGCTGCGTCCCGGCTCCGCGTCGTCCCCTTCCTAGGCCTCGCCGTCGTCCACTGCCCCGGTGCTCTTGGCACGGCGTGGTTAACGTGGTCAAGGAACGACTTCCATCGGACATGGACTGTATGTGGAGAGGCTGAAAGCTGGGTCCACGGCCGCAGCAAGGAAGTGCCTCCTTATTACGCGGAAAATAATGTTTCCTCCACCTGACAGCAGGGACCCACCGGACGGGCCACCGTATTTCGTGAAAAAAACGTTTCCCCGCTGACTGCTGGGACCCACCAGCTACACCTTCGCACGCAAGGAAGTGCCTGACAGTCGGGACCCACCTGGTCAAAGCGTACGTAGCGTTGTCATTCTGGTTGCGAATGTGTACGTACATATATACTGGTGGTTGTAGAGGCGCGCACGTGTTGTAGTAGAGGCGCGCACGTTTCATAGTAGAGGCGCGCACGTAGCATGTACACGTACGTACAGCGGCCAGGGTGCAAGAAAGAAAATACGGCCACGTATGTGTACATACAGGCGGGGTTTTGAACGCCTACTCGCGCATACGTACGGCGAGGGCTCGTGTACATGGCTGGGTCGGAACGGAGAAACAACGTCGTTGTCGTGTTCATGGGTCGGAACGGAATGCGTGGTCGTGTTCATTGGGAGGGCTTGGATGGAAGAGGCGATGGAAACGAGGCCTCGCGTACCGCACAATGGAGGAAACGGACCTCCTACGGTCGAAACGGGGGTCCTATTGATCGGGAGGGGTGTGGCATACCGCAAAACGGAGGAAACGGACCTCCTACGGTCGAAATGGGGGTCCTGTTGATCGGGAGGGGGGTGGCCTACCGCAAAACGGAGGAAACGGACCTCCTACGGTCGAAACGGGGGTCCTGTTGATCGGGAGGGGGGTGGCGTACCACAAAACGGAGGAAACAAACTTGTGTTGGAGCGCTACGGTCGAAACGGGGGTCCTGTTCATCAGGAGGGGTGTGGCGTACCGCAAAACGGGACTCCATGAGATACTGTTCATCTCCACCATCGACCCCCTCCAGCCTCCACGGGCTCCTGTTCATCCAGCCTCCACCGCGTGCTACTCCACCGGCTACAGTTCAACCACCCCTCCACCGTCTACTGTTCATCCAGCCTTCCACACCACGGGGTCCTATTCAACCACCCCTCCACCGTCTACTGTTCATCCTGCCTTCCACACCATTGGGTCCTGTTCATCCACCCCTCCACGGGCACCCCTCCACCGTCTACTGTTCATCCAGCCCTCCACCACACCATGGGGTCCTGTTCATCCAGAGGCAACGCCACCGCTCACTCTTCATCCAACCCCCCCCCCCCCCCCCCCCCCCCCCCCCCCCCCCCCCCCCCCCCGCAACGCTCACTGTTCATCCCATCGATCGGCTTCAGTTAGCAGCAGTAGCCAAGGAATCGCTCGATCGGGTTCAGTTAACAGCCATCGATCGATTGCTCGGGTACATTAACGCGTAGCCTGCAGTGCAATCGCTCGGGTTCAGTTAGAGCCCAACGCCTCGCTCGGGTTCAGTTAGAGCCAACGCCTTGCACACACGCGCGTATGTGTACGAGAGAAACGCGCATCGCTCGGCCCCCAACCTCCCACCGTAACCGGAACTCCCCGAAATTTTCCTCCCCCTCGCTTCTACCATGGTTTTTTCCGTCATGGACGTCCCAAAGAATGTCATGCAGCTGCGTCTCCGGCCCGCCCAGGACGAAAAGCCCATTTTCTGTCATGATTTTCTGTCATAGAAGTAGGAGCCCACCACATCTATGATGATACCGGGTTTTGTCACAATTATCGCCATAGAAGTGTCATATGTATGACAGAAAAAATTTCGTTCGGCCCAAAATGTCACGGATGTGTCTTTTTTTTGTAGTGATGCATGTGTGCTGCTACCTCTTGAGCACTGCGTTGGTTTTCCCTTGAAGAGGAAAGCGTGATGTAGTAGAGCAGCGTAAGTATTTCCCTCAGTTTTTGAGAACCAAGGTATCAATCCAGTAGGAGACCACGCGCGAGTCACCTCGTACCTACACACACAAATAAGAACCTCGCAACTAACGCGATAAAGGGGTTGTCAATCCCTTCATGGCCACTTGCAAGAGTGAGATCTGATAGAGATGATAATAATAAGATAAATATTTTTGGTATTTTTATGATATAGATTGAAAGTAAAAGATAGCAAAATAAAGTAGATTGGAAACTTGTATGATGGAGAATAGACCCGGGGGCCATAGGTTCACTAGTGGCTTCTCTCAAGATAGCATAAGTATTACGGTGGGTGAACAAATTACTATCGAGCAATTGAAAGAAAAGCGAATAATTATGAGAATATCTAGGCATGATCATGTATATAGGCATCACGTCCGAGACAAGTAGACCGAAACGATTTTGCATCTACTACTATTACTCCACACATCGACCGCTATCTAGCATGCATCTAGAGTATTAAGTTCATAAGAACAGAGTAACGCCTTAAGCAAGATGACATGATGTAGAGGGATAAACTAATGCAATATGATATAAACCCCATCTTTTTATCCTCGATGGCAACAATATAATACGCGTCATTTCCCTTTCTGTCACTGGGATCGAGCACCGCAAGATCGAACCCAAAGCTAAGCACTTCTCCCATTGCAAGAAAGATCAATCTAGTAGGCCAAACCAAACTGATAATTTGAAGAGACTTGCAAAGATAAACCAATCATACATAAAAGAATTCAGAGAAGATTCAAATATTGTTCATAGATAAACTTGATCATAAACCCACAATTCATCGGATCTCGACAAACACACCACAAAAGAAGATTACATCGAATAGATCTCCAAGAGAATCGAGGAGAACTTTGAATTGAGATCCAAAGAGAGATAACAAGCCATCTAGCTACTAGCTATGGAACCGAAGGTCTAAAGTAAACTACTCACACATCATCGGAGGGGCCATGGAGTTGATGTAGAGGCCCTCCGTGATCAATGCCCCCTCCGGCGGAGCTCCGGAAAAGGCCCCAAGATGGGATCTCTTGGGTACAGAAGGTTGCGGTGGTGGAATTAGGTTTTTGTGGTGCTCCTGGATGTTTGCGGGGTATATGGATATATATATATATATATAGGAGGAAGAAGTAGGTAGGTGGAGCAACGAGGGGCCCACGAGGGTGGAGGGCGTGCCCCCTGCCTCGTGGCCTCCTCGATTGATTCTTGACGTCCACTCCATGTCTCCTGGATCACGTTTGTTCCAAAAATAATGCCCCTGAAGGTTTCATTCCATTTGGACTCCGTTTGATATTCCTTTTCGGCGAAACTCTAAAATAGGCAAAAAAACAACAATTTGGGCTGGGCCTCCGGTTAATAGGTTAGCCCCAAAAATAATATAAAAATATAAAAATAAGCCCATTAACATCCAAAATAGATAATATAATAGCATGGAACAATAAAAAATTATAGATACGCTGGAGACGTATCAAGCATCCCCAAGCTTAATTCTTGCTCGTCCTCGAGTAGGTTAATGATAAAAACAGAATTTTTGATGTGGAATGCTTCCTAACATATTTATCAATGCATTTTTTCTTTATTGTGGCATGTATGTTCAGACCCAAAAGATTCAAGATAAAATTTTAATATTGACATAGAAATAATAATACTTCAAGTATACTAACTAAGCAATCATGTCTTCTCAAAATAACATGACTAAAGAAAGTTATCCCTACAAAATCATATAGTCTGGCTATGCTCTATCTTCATCACACAAAGTATTAAATCATGTACAACCCCGATGACAAGCCAAGCAATTGTTTCATACTTTTGATGTTCTCAAACTTTTTCAATCTTCACACAATATATGAGCGTGAGCCATGGATATAGCACTATGGTGGAATAGAATGGTGGTTGTGGAGAAGACAAAAAAAGGAGAAGATAGTCTCACATCAACTAGGAGTATCAACGGGCTATGGAGATGCCCATTAATAGATATCAATGTGAGTGAGTAGGGATTGTCATGCAACGGATGCACTAGAGCTATAAGTGTATGAAAGCTCAACAAAAGAAACTAAGTGGGTGTGCATCCAACTTGCTTGCTCACGAAGACCTAGGGCAATTTGAGGAAGCCCATCATTGGAATATACAAGTCAAGTTCTATAATGTAAAATTCCCACTAGTTTATGAAAGTGACAACATAAGAGACTCTCTATCATGAAGATCATGGTGCTACTTTGAAGCGAAGCACAAGTGTGGAAAAAGGATAGTAACATTGTCTCTTCTCTCTTTTTCTCTCATTTCATTTTTTATTCGGGCCTTCTTCTTTTCTTTTTGGCCTCTTTTTTTCTTTTATTTATTTTTCGTCCGGAGTCTCATCCCGGCTTGTGGGGGAATCCTACTCTCCATCATCCTTTCCTCACCGGGACAATGCCCTAATAATGATGATTGAGGGAGTCCTGGATTAGGGGGTATCCGGACAGCCGGATTATATCCTTTGGCCAGACTGTTCGACTATGAAGATACAAGATTGAAGACTTCGTCCCGTGTCCGGATGGGACTCTCCTTGGCATGGAAGGCAAGCTTGGCAATACGGATATATAGATCTCCTTCCTTGTAACCGACTCTGTGTAACCCTAGCCCCCTCCGGTGTCTATATATACCAGAGGGTTTAGTCCGTAGGACCAAGAACAACAATCATACCATAGGCTCGCTTCTAGGGTTTAGCCTCTTCGATCTCGTGGTAGATCAACTCTTGTAATACTCATATCATCAAGATCAATCAAGCAGGAGTAGGGTTTTACCTCCATCGAGAGGGCCCGAACCTGGGTAAAAACATCGTGTCCCCCGTCTCCTGTTACCATCCGCCTAGACGCACAGTTCAGGACCCCCTACCCGAGATCTGCCAGTTTTGACACCGACATTGGTGCTTTCATTGAGAGTTCCTCTGTGTCGTCATCGTCAGGCTTGATGGCTCCTTCGATCATCGATAGCAATGCAGTCCAGGGTGAGACTTTTCTCCCCGGACAGATCTTCGTATTCGGCGGCTTCGCACTGCGCGCCAACTCGCTTGGCCATCTGGAGCAGATCAAGAGTTACGCCCCTGGCCACCAGGTCAGGTTTGGAAGCTTAAACTACATGGCCGACATCCATGGAGACTTGATCTTCGACGGATTCGAGCCCCTGCCGAGTGCGCCGCATAGTCACGATGAGCATGATTTAGCCCTACCATCGGACAGTGTTCAGGAGACCGCATCGGCAACCTCTCCGACCCTCAATTCTGAGCCAATTGCGCCATCCATGGACGGGTGGATAGACCCCGCCACGGAGGCCGCATTCTCAGCGGCGATCGAGCCGAGTATCAACCTTACCCTTCACGAGAGCCGTGACGCCAAACTGCCGGATTCTTCCCCGGCCACGAACTCCGAACCGCCTGCGCCAGTGCCTATCGAATCCGACTGGGCGCCGATCATGGAGTTCACCTCCGCGGATATCTTTCAGCACTCGCCCTTCGGCGACATACTGAACTCATTAAGGTCTCTCTCCTTGTCAGGAGAGTCCTCGCCGAACTATGTCCGGCAGGATTGGGATGCGGATGATGAAGAAATTCGCCGCCCACCCACCACCCACTTAGTAGCCACTTTCGACAATTTGACCGACATGCTCGACTTCGACTCCAAAGACATCGGCGGTATGGACGACGATGCAGGAGACGAACAAGAACCACTGCCCACAGGGCACTGGACAGCCACCTCATCATATGATATATATATACGATGGACACACCCAAAGAAGGCAATGGCGACGGGACATCGGAGGATGACCCCTCCAAGAAGCAACCCAAGCGCCGACATCAGCGGCGCCGCTCTAAGTCTCGCCAAGGAAAAAGAGGTGATACCGGCACAGGAGATAATAGCACTCCGGACAGTGCCGAAGATGATGACAGTCCCCTCCAGCAAGATTTAGAGCGGGAGGATGGAGAAGCCAGCCCTCCCGAGAGAGCGGCAGATGGAGAGGCAGAGGATGATAATTACATGCCTCCCTCCGAAGACGAGGCAAGCCTCGATGATGACAAATTTGTCGTGCCTGAGGATCCCATCGAGCAAGAGCGCTTCAAGCGCCGGCTTATAGCCACGACAAACAGCCTTAAGAAAAAGCAACAGCAGCTTCGAGCTGATCAAGATTTGCTAGCTGGCAGATGGACTGAAGTCCTTGCGGCCGAGGAATATGAACTCGAACGCCCCTCCAAGAGTTACTCAAAGCGCAGGTTGCTACCCCAATTGGAGGAGGAAGCATTAAAACTTACATCTCTAGCGTATGACGCGGCTGACCGGCCACCTCGTGGCTGCGACAGAGAGGCATTTCAGCCAAAAGCTCAGCCCGCACCCCGACGCCACTCAAATAAAAATTTCAAGGCACGGGGAAACACGCTAGACCTGTGAGACGTATTGGAGGACAAAGCAAAACACGCAAGATCGATCTGCGGATCACGAGGGCGTGCCACTACGCGAGACGATAACCGTCACGCCGGATACAGTAAAAGTAAATCCGGCCGGACCGAACACAGCGGACAAGACTCATTTGAGATGCTCGTGATATAGCCCAGTACAGAGGCGCCTCACACCCCCTATGCTTCACAGACGAAGTAATGGATCACGAAATCCCAGAGGGTTTCAAACCCATAAATATCGAATCATACGATGGTACAACAGATCCTGCGGTATGGATCGAGGACTTCCTCCTGCACATCCACATGGCCCGCGGTGACGATCTACACGCCATCAAATACCTCCCACTCAAACTCAAAGGACCAACTCAGCATTGGCTCAACAGCCTGCCAGCAGAATCCATTGGCTGTTGGGAAGATCTGGAAGATGCATTCCTCGACAACTTCCAGGGCACTTATGTGCAACCACCAGACACCGATGACTTGAGCCACATAATTCAGCAGCCAGAGGAATCGGCCAGGCAATTATGGACACGGTTCCTGACAAAGAAAAATCAAATCATCGACTGTCCGGATGCAGAGGCCCTAGCAACTTTTAAGCACAAGATCCGCGACGAGTGGCTCACCCGGCACCTTGGCCAGGAAAAGCCAAAATCTATGGCAGCCCTCATGACACTCATGACCCGCTTTTGTGCGGGAGAGGATAGCTGGCTGGCTCGCAGCAATAACATATCAAAGAACCATGGTACTTCAGATACCAAGGATAGCAATGGCAGGTCACGTCGCAACAAACACAAGCGTCGCATCAACAGCGATAATACCGAGGATATGCCAGTCAATGCCGAATTCAGAGGCTCTAAACCCGGTCAGCGGAAAAAGCCATTCAAAAGAAGCACTCCGGGCCCGTCCAGTTTGGACCATATACTCGATCGCTCTTGTCAAATACACGGCACCCCCGACAAGCCAGCCAACCACACCAACAGGGAATGTTGGGTGTTCAAGCAGGCCGGCAAGTTAAATGTCGAAAACAAAGATAAGGGGTTACATAGCGATGACAAGGAGAATCCCCGGCCGCCGAACATTGGAGGACAGAAGAGGTTCCCCCCACAAGTGCGGACGGTGAACATGATATACGCAACCAACACCCCCAAGAGGGAGCGGAAGCGTGCGCTAAGGGACGTATATGCGTTGGAGCCAGTTGCCCCAAAGTTCAACCCATGGTCCTCCGGTCCGATCACCTTCGATCGCAGGGACCATCCCACTAGTATCCGTCATGGAGGATTCGCCGCACCGGTCCTAGACCCAATCATCGACGGATTTCACCTCACTCGAGTCCTTATGGATGGCGGCAGCAGCCTGAACCTGCTTTATCAGGACATAGTGCGCAAAATGGGTATAGACCCCTCAAGGATCAAACCCACAAAAATGACCTTCAAATGTGTCATACCAGGTGTAGAGGCCCATTGCACAGGCTCAGCCACACTGGAAGTGGTCTTCGGATCCCCGGATAACTTCTGAAGCGAGGAGTTAATCTTCGATATAGTCCCGTGCCGCAGTGGCTATCATGCACTGCTCGGGCGAACCGCATTTGCGAGATTCAATGCGGTACCGCATTATGCATACCTCAAGCTCAAGATGCCAGGACCTCGGGGGGTCATCACAGTCAATGGAAACACAGAGCGCTCTCTCCGCATGAAGGAGCACACTGCGGCCCTCGCAGCAGAAGCACAAAGCACCTCTTAAGGCAATCCACCAGTTCGGCGATTAAACACCCGGACACCTTCAAGCGCACCAGGAGTAATATGCAACAAGACCGCCTGGCACGTTCCGAGATCGCATAGAAATGCGGCCACCACCCCAGTCCCAGCCAAACGGCGAAATCTATGCCACGCGTACATAATTACGCATTGAAAATACCATGGGCATAGGTGGGGGGACACGACTATGACACGCCCTAAAACGCGGCTCAACCGCACTAGGGGCTTCCCGCTTTGTTATTTTTTCTCTCTTTCATGACTTTACTCTCTGGAAACCCCGTTCGGCAGTATGATTGTCGGACACATGATACAACAACCAAGGAGGCAGAAAGCTATGTCGCACCATGGAACTCCCAGGTGGTCTCTGATAACGAGTGAAATACCTGCTTTAAATACCATTCCTCATCTTGCCCTTGGAGGGGACATGTCAAATAGTCCCACTTTTTGCTTATCGCACTACTTGTATCATTCTGCTTCGACGCACCTTTTTGAATAAACAATGCATAGCACTAGACTATTACCGCATTCTCTATTCTTTTATATATATATATATATATGTGTGTGTGTGTGTGTGTGTGTGTGTTCATTCATGACATTCAGCACCTGTACACTCTGGTACAGTCAATACGCCAGGGGCTTAAGCATACCCCATAATACGGCGTGAGAAGTCCGACACTTTCGACAGTGCGGCACCCCGAACTTATAGCATTATATGCATCAGCTCTGAATCATGTCTTGGGTCAATAGTTGGGTTTGCCCAGCTCCCATGTTTTGGTACCTTACGTTCCGCTATATCGGCTAAGGTAGCACTGGGAGAACTACTGCAATTGTGCCCCGGTTCAGCTGGGCAAGCACCTCAGTAGAGAAAGCTAAAACTGACTGTCATGATAAGGCAAGAGCTGGTCGCTGTTCGAGAGGTCTCGAGTCCCTAAAGACTTATGCCGCTTAGGGCGAGGAGTCAGCTTTGTCCGGCTTAGGCGTTTATAGCGCCCCGAATTCGGCCTTCCGAATACTAGGGGCTTCGCCAAAATTTAAAATTGTAGACTTCTATGGCTAAGTGAGAGTGATAAAGCATTATAGTCCGATTGCCTTGTTCGTTGCGCTGAGCACCTCCCTCAAAGGACCCAATGATGGGAAAAAGAGTGCTCAGATTTATCCTGAACACCCTAGCACTCGTGGCATGGGGGCAGAAGCCGACAACTGGCCATCTCTCAGATTTGATAAACAGCCGCACAGAAGGTAATATTTTAAATACAAACAAGCATTGCATAGCGCACATGAACAAGTTTTCATAATACAGGATCACACGAGCAAGTTCATTCAAAAATTACATCCTTCGCACACTCGTCCGCCACAAGACAGGCACCCTTCAGGACACCCTCATAATACATTTCAGGGTGGCGATGCTCCTTGCCCTGCGACGGCCCCTCCTTCACCAGCTTCTCGACGTCCATCTTGGCCCAGTGCACCTTCGCACGGGCAAAAGCCTGGCGTGCACCTTCGATGCAGACGGACCGCTTTATGACTTCCAGCCGTGGGCAGGCATCCAAAAGCCGCCTCACCAGGCCGAAGTAGCTGTTGGGAAGGGAGTCGCCAGGCCACATCCGGACTATAAGGCCCCTCATGGCCTGTTCGGCCGCCTTGTGCAGCTCGACCAGTTGCTTCAGCTGGTCGCTCACAGGCATCGGGTGTTCGGTCTGAGTATACTGAGACCAGAACAACTTCTCCGTCGAGCTTCCCTCTTCGGCTTGGTAGTACTTTGCGGCATCCGACACGCTGCGGGGAAAATCTGCGAATGCTCCTGGAGAGCTCTGGACTCGGGTAAGTAACAAGTAATTTACTTTCACATGCTTGCTTTGCATAATGAATGCCTTACCCGTCGCTATCTTCCTCATCACCTCAATTTCTTGGATGGCCTTTTGGGCTTCAGCCTTGGCATGCTTTGTGCTCTCGAGGGCCGCGGCAAGCTCGGACTCTCATGTCTTCGAGTCAAGCTCCAAAGTCTCGCGCTTCTTCACGAGAGCCTGGAGCTCTTGCTGCACCTCGCCCACCCGAGCCTCTTGTTTATCCCGATCGGTGCGCTCCTTGGCTGCTTTGTTTTCGGCCTCGGACAGCGCTCTCTTCAGGGTCGCCACTTCAGTCGTGGCCCCTGGCACATCCATGATGATCCTATCATTTTGCAACCACATCTTTTTTTCTATATATAGACAAGGTATTACTTACCTTTGTTCTCCTCGAGCTGCCTCTTGGCAAGGCCGAGTTCTTTCTCGGACCGCTCAAGGTTCTGCTTTAGTGCGGCGACCTCCGCAGTCAGTACAGCAGAGGTCAGCAGCGAAGCCTACATATGCATATAGACATACTTGTATTAGACTCCTGCAGATATTATTTGATCCTCTATTTGGCTTTTCTTTGTGAACACCAAACAGAGCATCAGGGGCTACTGTCTATGCGGTAATATTTTCCTATATTTTAAATACTTACCTCAAAGCCTGTTAGAAGGCTGGCACATGCTTCAGTCAGTCCGCTCTTGGTGGACTGATCCTTCTTGATCACCGCACTCATAATAGTGCGGTGCTCTTCGTCGATGGAAGCGCCGCGAAGCGCTCCCAACAGGTTGTCCGGTGCCTCTGGATAGACAGAGGTCACTAGCACGGGCGGCTTGCCCCTCTTGGCAGGGGGCCGCCTGCCGGAGTCCGGAACCACTGGAGGTTCCGGCGCGGTTTTCGGCTGAGGGCCGAACTTGGAGCCCTTGGGAGTCTTGCTCCCTTTGCGCCTGGAGTCCGGAAGGTTGCCTGGAGTCCGGAAGGTTGGACCAAGACGCATTATACGAAGACCCATGTGGAGGACTCGGCGTACAACATGAAGCTAGCTAACAGAGTCGCGGAGGACTCTGTCCCCACTGGTGATAAGTCGACTATATATGATTTGTAACCCTAGGCCCCTAGTATGTTATAGAAGTTTGGGGGCTAGTTCGTCGATAGTATACACACACGCACAATGTCTGGTATTCACGTGTACTTTGTATACACCCCTATCACTAATATACAGTACCAGGAGTAGGCTTTTTCCTCAACTGCAAGGGTCCGAACTAGTGTAAAACTTTGCCTCGTATTACCATCCAGCCTAACAATCAGGGATATCCTACCGAATGATATGATGGAATCATATCTGCCAACTACTAAGACTAGCCACAATGGGTAGTAATATAGACTAGTAACATGTCCATGTTACTAGTCTATGTTACTACCTCTATAGTGGAAGTAACATATGTGTGGTAACATAGAGCACTTCATTTATTAGGTTATAGACACATCTTGCCTTGATATGTGTGATGTTACTCATACTAGTAGTAACTAGCTATGTTACCACTTTCATCTCTTTCTTCATTTATTACATGCCACATCATCTATTTAACCTAGATATGTGTGATGTTACTACCAATGTTACTCCCACTATGGGTAGTCTAAGAGAGAGGTGTGTCTGGGGGGGGCAATGTGTGTGAGAGATGCCTAAAGATAATGTGCATGCGGAGACACGTAGGCACATATATGTGCGTATAGAGGTGTAACGCCCTCGATGCGGCTATATCTCCCACGTGTCGAAGCACGACTTAGAGGCATAACCGCATTGAAAGCAATGTCGCAAGTGAGGTAATCTTCACACAACCCATGTAATACATAAGGGAAAGAGTAACATAGTTGGCTTACAATCGCCACTTCATACAATACATGAATAAAACATTACATTATCCAAATACAAACAAGGTCCGACTACGGAACCAAAATAAAAGAAGAACCCCAAATGCGAGAATGGTCCCTGATCGACCCCAACTGGGCTCCACTACTGATCAACTAGAACGAAAACAACACAAAGGACAGATCTTCATCGAGCTCCTCCTTGAGCTTGGTTGCGTCACCTGCTCTGTTCAACGGCACCTGCAAGCTGGTTTTGGAAGAATCTGTGAGCCACGGGGACTTAGCAATCTCGCACCCTCGCGATCAAGACTATTTAAGCTTATGGGTAAGGTAAAGGTATGAGGTGGAGCTGCAACAAGCGACTAGCACATATGGTGGCTAACATACGCAAATGAGAGCGAGAAGAGAAGGCAAAGCACGTTCGAGAAAGTATGATCAAGAAGTGATCCTAAAACAACCTACGTCAAGCATAACTCCAACAACCGTGTTCACTTCCCGGACTCCGCCGGAAAGAGACCATCACGGTTACGCACGCGGTTGATTCATTTTAATTAAGTTAAGGTTCAAGTTATCTACAGCCGGACATTAACAAATTCCCATTTGCCCATAACCGCGGGCACGGCTTTCGAAAGTTCAAATCCATGCAGGGGTGTCCCAACTTAGCCCATCACAAGCTCTCACGGCCAACGAAGGAATAGACCTCCTCTCGAGACATTCCAATCAGACTCGGTATCCCGGTAAAACAAGACATTTCGACAGGGTAAAACTAAACCAGCAACACCACCCGAATGTGCCGACAAATCCCGATAGGAGCTGCACATATCTCTTTCTCAGGGCACACCGGATTGTCTAAACTTCTGGTAGGCCAGCCCAAAGTTGCCCCTGGTGGCCACCGGCGGCTGACAAGTTGGACCAACACTCAGAGGAGCACTGGCCCGGGGGGGGGGAGTAAAATAACGATGACCCTCAGGAGCGCGACTCCCAAGGGAAAAGAAAAGGCTAGGTGGCAAATGGTAAAACCAATGTTGGGCATTGCTGGAAGAGCTTTACTTAAGGCGAACTGTCAAGGGGTTCCCATTATAGCCCAACCGCGTAAGGAACGCAAAATCCGGGAACATAACACCGATATGACGGAAACTAGGGCGGCAAGAGTGGAACAAAACACCAGGCATAAGGCCGAGCCTTCCACCCTTTACCAAGTATATAGATGCATTAATTAAATAAGATATATTGTGATAACCTGACAAGTAAACATGTTCCAACAAGGAACAACATCTCCATCTTCCAATGAGGAACAAACTTCAATCTTCACCTGCAACTAACAACGCTATAAGAGGGGCTGAGCAAAGCGGTAACATAGCCAATCAATGGTTTGCTAGGACAAGTTGGGTTAGAGGCTTGGTTCAACAATATGGGACGCATGATAAGCAAGTGGTAGGTATCGCAGCATAGGCATAGCAAAAGAGCGAGCATCTAGCAAAGCAAAGATAGTAGTGATTTCGAGGGTATGATCATCTTGCCTGAAATCCCGCAAGGAAGAAGAACAAGTCCAAGAAGAATACAAACGGACATAGACGAACGGTTCCTCACAAGCACGACGTTACCGGAACCAACCCGAAGAAGCAACACCGGAAAGAAGCAAACAACATAGTAAACAACCACGACATGAACATGGCATGATGCACAATCAAGTATGATGCATGTCCAGTTTAATGAAGCATGGCATGGCAAAAATGCACAAACAATTCTAAAAATTAAGTGGAGCACAATATGCAACTCCGTTGCATATTGACGAAAACACCACGTGACTTATTTAGTTCTCTCTCGTTTATGTACCCAACAAGATTAAATGTTGTTAGCATGGCAAGAGGTGAAGCAAAAGAAAACTACCTATCTAGTCAAGGTTAAATGAGGCCGGAAGCAACGAACAACAATTCTGGAAACTCCTCATGAGCATATTATAGATTTGGTACTGTTCTGCCCTAAACACAATTTTAGAGTTGTTAAACATGCTAGGTGAGTGCATCATGTTAAACTAGGCATTTTTCTACCCCATTTACATATAAAATTTATTAAATTCCGAGTTACGGTTATTTAGTTATGAATTAAAGCATTTTAACATGACATAGGGGCAAAATTAATCAAACAACATTTTAAACATTTTAAACATGGATGAAAGTTGGATATTATGAATCTAGACAAAATTCTAAGCAAGTTTCATATATAATTTATTTAGATCCGATGCACGGTTGTGGTGTTATTAAATGCATGAAGTTTAGGGGGCTTTCTGTAAAACAGGCGTTCTCTGGAAAATAGCTAAAATCGTAGCGCAGGGAAAAAATAACACGGGCCGCATCTTGCTGGGCCAACAGGAAAGGAAAAAAATCAAGAGGAGGGGGCGCTCAGGGGCTACTCACCCTGGGCCTTGGGCCCGTTGGCAAAGCAGGCCGGCTGGAGCAATCCGTGGATCCTGGGCCGCAGAGGCCCACGTGGAGGACGTCCTCCTCCCGATCCCGCCTGGACCGGGGAGGCAAGCATTGACGAACGAGGACGGTTGGTGCCGGAGAGCTGACCGGCGTGCGACGCGCAGGGCGGGTTCCCGGCGAGAGGAAGACGCGGGGAGGCGGCAGATGGCGAGGAACGAGTCGGGCATGGTGGATCCAATCTCCAAAGAGGGAGGCCGACACAGTGGGTGCAGGGAGGCGCCGGATCCAGAGCATCCCGGCGAGATCCGAGGCAGCGGTGAGGGGATCTCCGTCGGGGCGCCCTACAGAGAGATAGATGGGTGAGATGGGAGAGATCCAGTCGGGAAGGGGAAGGAGGCAGGCGGCGTGACCTGGGTTGGTGCTCGCCGGCGGCGGAGTGACGAGGAACGTCCGGGACGGCGCCGGCGGAATCCAGCGGTGGGGACCGGGGTCACCGGTGAGAGGTTTGCGGGGTGCTGCGTGGATCGCGCGCGCGGGCTCGCGGCGGGTGGCCTCGGGCCCAGATCGGCCCGTGGCGGGTCTGCCATGGGCTTCGCCGGGCTCTGCGGGAGGTGGAGGGAGGCAAACACTGAGGTGGCGAGCGGCGGTTGGTTGCATCCAGCGCAGATGGTGGCGGGGGCGAATGGCGGTGCGCCAAGTGGCGGCAGTGGGTTAGACCGGCGCTGAGATTGAGGAGGAGGGTTAGGGTAGGTTTAGGGGCTAGGGACGCCCAAAATGGCAAGGGGGGTTGCTTAAATAGGAAGGGGCTAGGGTTTTGGTGGGTTTGGGGGGCTTTTGGAGCGTTTCAGAGCCTCCGATCGCGATCTGACGGCCCGGAACGGAGGGGGTTTTAGGTGGGCTGCAGGTGGGTTGTGAAAAGAGGTTGGACTGAGATGAGAGGAGAGGAGTGCAGCCCGGCAACTGTTTCCGGAGACCAAAAACGTCCGACGTTAGACCGACTATAATGTCGCTATAGTTATCCGTTGGGGCGTCAAACGAACTCCGATTGCGATGAAACTTGGCAGGCGGTCTACCTACACTATAACAAGACCACACGTCAACTTTCATCCCAATCCGAGAACATTTTCCGGCCACTTATAAAATACTATTTCGGACATGCCGCGGGCGCGTGCAAGTGTGTCTGGGCTCAGAACGGACAACGGACGGAACTCGTAGAACCCAGACGAATGCAGGTTTTGAAAACATGATGATGCAATGCACATGATGACAAGATAAAATGCAACACGCAAGCAAATGACATGGCAACAACAGCGAATAACTGGACGACACCTGGCACATCGGTCACGGGGCGTTACAAGAGGGCTAGTAGAGACCGTGCGTGTGTATATATGCATGTGAGAGAAATAGTGTTTTCCAACTGAGATTAGTGAAAAGAGTGGTACATAGTAGTCAGAAAGAGAGAGAGAGAGAGATAAAGAGAGAGCATGTGCTTGAGACTCCCCGACACACCGAGAGAGATTGTGAGCATGTGTGAAAGAGAAATGCCGATGCATATAAAGTGTGTGCACTTATGCGGTAGATAGAGATATATATAGCGCGTTTGTGAGAACAGGCCGAGGCATAGTGCATCTACGTGTAAAAGGCGGTTCTATGCATTAAATTAAAATATAAATGGCATTATTATTTTTGGATGAGATCATGAATTTTGCAAATTGCGTATGGACGAAAATCGGTCATCAGACACCCATACTCTATTGAATTCTAGCATGTGCATGTGTTTATTTCATATTATCGATCCATAGAGTGAGAGCGATTTGAAATACAGGCAACGGATGCTTTTGCAATTCATATATAAACATTAATTAGTGCACTCCATGTTGTTAGTGTGAAGCACTTTATACATTTTTCACTTGCATGGATACATTCCAAATTGCTAGCTACAGAATAGAATACATGTCGAATTCAACATAAAGGGGGTTTCGAAGATTCGAATTCATAGGAAGTGCATTCATCTATTTGAACCCGAGATAATGGCATTTGTAAATCAAATGTAAAAGGGGGCATCAATCTTTGTTGTGCGTTTGAACATGCTATATATATTCATACGCATGTCTAACTTTTTTTGCAACCATGGAAATTATATCTGGAACCATGCATGAACTGAGGTAAGTTGCATATTTTTTAATATATACTCGTGTACAATGTATGTTCAAATGTACCCCCTCCATTCCAAAATAATCGTAGCTTTAGGATTTTCAAGAGTAAAGATTTGTGAAGTTTGACAAGTCATGAAAGTTCAATTCAAGAGAACCGAAAACGTTAATGCTTCTGCTCCCAAATATTGAACGAAGCGCCAAATAGGCCTCTGGTCACCCGAAACCGCGCGAGACTAATGTTTGGTGGTAGGAAATTACTGTCTTGACACTGGCCCGTGTAGCCTATCGGCCCGATGTCCAAAGGTCTAAACCGGGGTAGGTTTGTAACTTCACCAAGACGCCAGTCTCAACCGCCTCCGAAAAGCATTCATACGCCGTGGGCGCCTAAACACCCATGCGCTCGGCCGAAATCTATCCCGCCCACATTTGGGACACCTGAGATTACTGTCCTACCCCCAACCCGCAATATGTCCAAAATTTTAGATGGGGGCAAAGTTTGTAACTTTCCCCAAATTTCAAACAAGGGCATTGCAAACCGAAACATTGTTCCCCCTTAGTTCCCTGCCTTCCTCCGTTTCCCCATTCATACTCCGTGGGCGCCAAAACGCCCTCTCCACCAGCCGCAAAACCCAGCCTCCTCCGTCCTCCACCCCATAGCGCCCAATCCACCGCCGCCCTCCTCCATCACGCCGGAGCCGGTACCCCGACGTCGTCATCCATCGCAACCGCAACCGCAACGCCCTCAAGGACTTAGCAGCTGAAGCCGAGGTAGAGCTGCCTCCACAACGCCGACGCCAACGTGCGCCGTACTAGAACCACTCCGACCACGCCGTCCTGCGCCTCACTGTTGCCGCTCCACTATCACAACCGTCCACCACACCAGAGCTGTTCCCGCTATGCTGTCGTTCGCTGCCTCGGATCTGGTTCCCCGCCGTCGACACACGGCCACCGCACCACACTCAACAACTTGGCCATGGGTTCGTCCAAGGATCCACCGTCCTCCACAACTTCTCGTTTCCAGTGAAACACAAGAAGATCATTGGAAAAATAGAAGGAGGACACAACACTGCCAGCACAAAGAGGTACTCCTCTTCCCTTATTCATTCAAACCTTACATCTCTGCTCACACCGTATTCATCCCACAAAAGAAACTAGTTGAGCGCTTCTTACTGCCTCTTCTTCGTGATACTAAATGCACAAGGTTTCCTCCCTTTACTATTTCACATTTGATAGAGGTCAGTAGCCCGCCTGGATTTCAATTCAAGGTCAGTCAAACCGCAATTAAAAGAAGAAACACCCTCTTAGGCGCACGGAGCACCTAGTCCGCCTGTTCGCCGGGGAAGTGGCGCATTGGTATCTATCATAGGGGTGTGGGTGCAGGAGCTCCTTGCGCCCGATATGGAGGTCGGTGGGGCTTGAATGGATGGCTAGGGGCGGTGCGGTGAGGTCGAGGGGAGGGCGCAGGCAGGGGACTAGGCCGGTGGTCGCTGGCGTTTCGAGGAAGATCGTCAACACTGACTGGCTGGAGGTAGATGAAGGCGATCTGCCCGTTCTTTGTACACCGGACGGTGTAGAAAAATGGACTGACCTATTTGTTTTCAGTCGACTGTTATTTTCATAGAATCCTGTAGTAATTTAGTGTGCCATGCATGTTGTAGAGCTATCATATGTCTCCCGTCGTTTATTTCTCACCGACCTGCTATCTGCTACCTTTACACTGTACTAATTGTGCACACACTTCACCCATACTCACACTATTGTTTTTTTATGCATGGGTATTTCAGACTTTGACGCAGTGTTGATGAATGCAGAAAAGAAAAGACAGAAGTAGCTCCATTGTAATTCAAAGATAAGCACTAAACGTTTCAGCGCTCTAAAGGGTGCAGTGTCAGTAGTTGGAGACAGTAAACGTAGCTCTGTAGTTGATGATCTCAATTGCCACACACAACCATCCCAGGTGCTTGCTTTAACTTCGCGCTGTCAAATGTGGTTGCATGTTGCATATGGTGTCTAGCTTGTATTGCTTCCAATTTGGTTAAATTGCATCTGCTTACTTTACACATTATACCTTTGATAATGACATGCCTTCCTGTTTTTGATACATACCACATATGTCTATTAACCATGTTCGTACATCAAACTAATGCTCTTTTGTATCCCTCGACAATAACTTATGATGAGACAGTCACCACAGTGGGTTACTGTGAGACGCCATACTCGTTTAAAGAGTGCAGTGTCATCCTCCCCACATGATTCTCAAGAAACAGCAAGGCTAAATGAATATAGTCAACGTAGCTCTCTAGTTGATGACCGCAATTCCCCCACACCACCATCACATGTTCTTGCTCTAACTTCGCAGTGTGATATTGGTTGCATGTTACATACGGTGTCTAGCTTGTAATGCTTCAAATTAGGGTAAATTGCATCTGCTTAGTTTACACATTATACCTATGAATATGACATGCCTTCCTATTTTTGGTACACACTACATCTATGTGTTAACCTTGTTCTTACATGAAACTACCTCTCTTCTGTATCCTACATCAATCACTTACGATGAGTCACCTTTATTCGTTGCATATTGCATATTATTTCTAGCCCGTTGCCATGTATTACTTCTAATTTGGTCAAATACATTTGTTAGGGCACCCTTTTAATTTGGCAGAGTGATATTGGTTTCATCTTTCATATGGTTTCTAGCTTGCATTGATTCTAACAAGTTCAAGCACCTTGTGCTTAGTTTACACTTTATACATCATACATGTCAATATGTCACGCTGTCCTATTTTTCATACATATTCCATCCTCCTATCATGCGGCTGCCTTACATGAAAGTAGTGTTCGTCGGTATCATGCATCAATGAGTTCTGAAGAGCAAATTTTATTCCTTTTTCTTGTGGGTTTGACTTGACAAGGCAAAATCAAGAAAGAGGAAGAAAAAGAGTAAGGAAGGCGATGATGGTGGTCCTCTGCAGCAACGTAAATGGAGCATCTGTACTGATTCTCCTTGTACTGATAGTGCATTACAAGGTCCAAGTCTCCGCTCCCCTACTCCACCATCCAAGGTGCTTGCTCTAACTTGGCAGTGTGATATCTAGTTGCATGTTGCATATGGTGTCTAGCTTGTATTGCTCCTAATTAGTGTAAGAGAAAATTCCTTATATAACACAGTTTTAAATATTGTTTCCCTATTTAACATTGGAAATTTCTTTCTTCCCTATCTAACATTGTGTCTAATTTTTATTCCCTTTTACGACACTTTCGTCCATTTTAAGCCTTAACGGTGTTAAATGACATCTGGAAGTCATATTTGCCCCTTATGAAGTATGTGACCAACATTTAACCCCACTAGATGAAGCTTATATGGATGACCGATCCCCAATTTACTAGATTATAAAGTAATCAATTATTAGTCTTTGACAATGATAGAGCAGTAGGATAAAAGACGTACGTGATTAAAGCTAAAACGGAAGAACATAAGTACTATGTACTTTACCTCCTAGGTGACTGAGTAATTAAACAATGATTAGTTGGTTAGTATGTGCATGTGCTGACCGAGTAATGTGTTAGTGTTCACCCACAAAAAAAAGTAATGTGTTAGTGGCCTAGGTTATAGTGCGTGAGTGGCAGAATATTAGGGCCAGCTTGTGGCTCGGCTGTGTGTGTGGGTGCTATGTATGGCATTTTAATCATTAAGGTTGTGTTAATGAGAGGAAGTGAAAAATGTAGGATATGTGTTTCCACTCGGAGAGAAGGCAAAGCTAGTTCTTTCCTAGGTGAAATGTACTTCCCCATAAAGAAATATAAGAACGTTGCTTAAAATAATAGTAAAAGCCAACAGCTAAATAGCTGGCTTTGCCACTGCCGGCAAGTACGCTTACGTATTTGAATACCACGCGCCGGAGGGGCCGCGTACACATACATCTATGCATATCTAAATACCTGTGTGTACCAGCTAAAGAAGAGGAGCTCAGTATCCGCAAGAAAAAAAGAGGAGCTCAGAAAGGTAATGGGCGCGCATCATGTACTTTACCTCCTAGAATCGCATCAACAGAAACTCACACATAAGGAGATGTCCCCGTAGCGGCACGTACAAAAAAGCTAAGCACTCGATCGATTTTCCATAGAAATTGGCTCACACGCATAGCAAAACGAGTTGGCTCGATACACACATACAAGTAAAATTTTGGTCACATATCATATGAGGGGCAAATAGGTCTTTTCATGTATGATTTAACACCATTAAGGCTTAAAATGGACGAAAATGTTATAAAGGGCATAAAATTTAGACTCGGAGTTAAATAAGGAATGAAATGTTTTTCAGTGTTAAATAAGGCAAGAAATTTTAAGACAGTGTTAAATAAGGAATTCTCTCTTAGTGTAAACTGCATCTGCTTAGCTTACACGTGATATGTGTGAATATGACACGCTTTCCTGTTTTTGGTACATACTATATCTGTCTATGGCACCATGTTCTTACATGAAACTACTCTTCTTGTGTATCCTGCATCAGTCACTTATGATGGGACACCTTTAAGTTGGCAGTGTGATATTGGTTTGCGTCTTGAATATGATTTCTAGCATGTATTGCTTCTAGTTTGATGAACACCACCTATGACGAGACAGTTTTAACTTGGCAGAGTGATATTGATTGCACCTTTCATATGGTGTCTAGTTTGCAGTGCTTCTAATTTGTTGAAGTGCCTTCTTCTTAGTTACCACATCATAGGTGTGAATATGTCAAGCCGTCCATTTTTTCGTACATATTCCATCCTCGTATCATGACTTTGCCTTTCATCAGAGTAGTGTTCGTCAGTATCATGCATGAATGAGCTCTGAAGAGCGAATTATATTCCTTTTTATTGTCGGTTTGACCACACAATGCAAAATAAATAAAGCTGAAGGAAATTGGCAAGGCATTCGATGATGGTGGTCCTTCCGAGCAACTGAAATGGAGGTTCTCTACAGATTCTACTCCGCCATCCTCCCAACAAGATTCGCAAGACAACGCAAGGCTAGACAGTCAACGTAGATGTGTAGATGATGAGCACATCTCCCCTACTCCACCATCACAGGTGCTTGCTCTAACTTGGCACTATTATATGCGGTTGCATGTTGCGTATGATGTCTAGCTTCTACTATTGCTTCTAACTTTGTTGAATTGCATCTGCTTACTTTACACATAATGCCTGTGAATATGACATATGTTCCTATTTCTAGAACATACTATATCCGATCACACGATGTTCTTACACCAGACTACTATTCTTGCATATCCCGCATCAGTCACTTATGATAAGGCACCTTTAAGTCGCCACTTTGATATTGGTTGTGTCTTGCATATGATTTCTAGCATGTACTACTTCTAATTTGTTGAAACGCCATATAGTTTGAACTTGGCAGAGTGATATTGGTTGCATCTTTCATATGGTGTCTAGCTTGCAGTGCTTCTAATTTGTTGAAATGCCTTCTTCTTAGTTACCACATCATAGGTGTGAATATGTCACGCCATCCTATTTTTCATACATATTCCATCCTCGCATCATGTGTTTGCCTTTCATCCGAGTAGTGTTCATTAGTATCATGCATGAATGAGTTCTGAAGAGTGAATTTTATTCCTTTTTCTTATCGGTTTGACTTCACAATGAAAAATCATTATAGCTGAAGGAAATTAGTCCGGTGATGGATGATGGTGGTCCTTCGGAGCAACTCAAATAGGGGGTCTCTACAGATTCTACTCCGCCATCCTCCCAACAAGATTCGCAAGACAACACAAGGCTGGACAGTCAACGTAGCTGTGTAGATGATGAGCACATCTCCCCTACTCCACCATCACATGTGCTTGCTCTAACTTGGCACTATTATATGTGGTTGCATGTTGTGTATGATGTCTAGCTTGTATTGCTTCTAACTTTGTTGAATTTCATCTGCTTACTTTACACATAATGCCTGTGAATATGACACGTGTTCCTGTTTCTAGAACATATGTGTACATGATGAGCACATCTCCCCTACTCCACCATCACAGGTGCTTGCTCTAACATGGAACTATTATATGTGGTTGCGTTTTCCGTATGATGTCTAGTTTGTATTGCTTCTGATTATGTTGAATCGCATCTGCGTAGCTTACAACTTATACCTGCAACGATCACTTACCCATAAGACACATTTAACTTGGGACTGTGATGTAGGTTGCATCTTGCATTGTCTTCTAGCTTGTACTGCTTCTAATTTCTTGAAATGGCATTTACGACGAGACACTTTTTACCTGATAGAGTGATATTGGTTGCATGTTCATATGGTTCCTAGCTTTCATTTCTTCTAATTTTGTTGAAATGCCTTCCGCTTACTGTTTTTTCATACATATTCCATCCTCCTATCGTACGTGTGAATATGAAACGTTGTCTTTTTTTGTATATATTCCATCCTCCTATCCTGCGCTTGCCTTACATCAAAGTAGTGTTCGTCTGTATCATGCATCAACCAGTTATGCAGAGCTAATTTTATTCATCTTCTTGTGGTTTTGACTTCATAAGGCAATATCAGAAAATAGGAAGGAAAAGAGTAAGTTAGGGGATGTTGTCGGTCCTCCGCACCGACGCAAATAGAGACTCTCTAGATTTGCCACTGCTACTGCTAATGAAGTTGAAGTCCCAAGTCTACATGATGAGTTCATCTCCCGTACTCCACCATCGCAGGTGCTTGCTCTAAGTTGACAGTGTGATAATTGGTTTCATGTTGCATATGTTGTCTAGCTTGTATTTCTTATATTTTGATTAAATTGCACTTGCTGAGTTTATATGTTATACATGTGCATATGACATGGCGTTCTGTGTCTAGAATACACTGCATCTATCTATCATACCATGTTCTTACATCAAAGTAGTGCTGTTGTGTATCCCGCATCAATCACTCATGATTGGACGCTTTTAACATGGCAGTTTGATAGTGGTTGCATCTTTCATTGATTTCTATGTTGTACTGCTTCTAATTTTTCGAATTGCCACTTATGACAAGACACTTTTAACTTGGCAGAGTAATATTGGTTGCATCTTTCATACGGTGTCTAGCTTGCATTACTTCTATTTCCTTGAAAATCCTTCTGCTTAGTTTACACATCGTAGCTGTGAATATGTCATGCCATCCTATTTTTCTTACATATTCCATCCTCATACGGTTGTCTTACATCAAAGTATTGCTTGTCTGTATCATGCATCAATGAGTTCCGAAGAGCGATTTTATTCTTTTGTGTTGTGGGTATAGCTTGACATGGCAAAGTCAAAAAAGAGCTAGGAAAATAATATAGTAGGGAGTGGTGTTACTCGTCGGGAGAAACGGAAAAGGATCTGTCGTCCAGATTCTGCTGGTACTTATAGTGCAGTAGAAGGTCCAAGTCCACCTGCTAAATCTACAAACACAGTATCACCTGCTCCACCAGCTGCAGCATCTGCTTCAACTGTACCAGCATCTCAACGAGTTACTCGTTCGTTTGCTCCAGAACTGGCCAGTTCCCAAGCTGCCTTGACACCTAACACTACTTCTGAAGCACTGCTAACACAACAGGACTTGGCAAGATCAGATGAACCTCATGAGCATCAACACCAAGACGGTACCTGACTGAGTCAAGTTGCAGTTGCATGCTCCTTTATATGTACTCTCACAGTTTGATATACACTATTCGTTGTTGAACTAGCACCACGGCGCAAGCGGAAATAGACATCAGGGATAATGCTTGACAGATTAACAAAATCTAAAGGAGGAAGAATGGAGATCCATTTTGAGGCAGGTTTAAAAAGGCCATGTGATGCTACAGAGTCAGCCAAGTTAGTATCAGAGGCAGCTGTTGCCGTTAGGTGTCATGCATGTATCCTCCCAACGTGGATCCGGTACAGGAGTGAGAAAGACAATGCCCAATTTAACACCTTCCTCGAGCATTTATCCGTAAGTAATGTTATTCATCGCAATTAGTAATATTGTCTTGCTCTGTCCCATACTTTCTAGCTTCCTCCTAATAAGACTCACATTCTTTTTTCAACAGATGAGGTTCAAGTTGGATCCGAAAGATGATGCAACTAAACAAGCATGCACTCATGTTTTTTAGTCTTCTCTGCAACAGTATCAGTACCACCTTAGAAAATCTCACTTTGAAGGCAAGGCTAACAATGAAATCGCCCAAACATCTCCAGTGGAATATATTACAGATGAAGACTGGACCCTCGTTAAACACTGGTCTGATCCAAAGTATCAGGTAGGCTATATGTATTTGATCAGAGCACATATTGAACTTGTATTTATGTATGTGCCTTGCAAGTGTATCTTCTTCTAGGCTAACTGTTTGAAGAACAAGACCAACCTTTCTAAAGTGAAATTCCAACAGACAACAGGATCTCGTAGCTATATTGCACACTGCGAGGCTCTTGTAAATAGCTGCTACTTCCTTCTTTTTTCTGTGCCATATTATCGTATCTATATTGAATTGTTCAAAATATAGAGGAAAGCCTGTGCGGACCAAAAAGAACCTGAATCGAATGCAGTGCAAATCTTCAAGGATTGCCACACCAGCAAGATGAAGGGCATGAGCACACCAGTTCAAGCCGTTGTTGTAAGTCCTTACTCCTCCTGCCTTTGAACTGATTGGTACTGTGATGTGTTCATTTAACTACTTGGTTTGCAGCCAATATCAGTTACTCTGTTCACTTTTATACACAGTTCTCTTAACGTATCATTTCACCTTACATGGTTTAAAAGAGATGAAGGATATTCTTTTGGTCTTGATCTGTAATCTAGTTGTTATGTTCACGTGCGCACACAATGATAAAATAGCCTGTTTGTTTTATATCTATTTTCCCATGATATGAATGATGTCATACTATGTTCATCCTACTTTAAACCATGTCTCTTTATCCTTAGATATCAACGAAAGTGAGGAAATAGACAATACATTAGGCATGCTACATGGACATATGTTCCGAAAGTGATTTTATTATGTCGTTGGCACTACAATACATGCTAATGTATTACAGTAGTTAACCAAAATAAGTTATGTATAAACGTGTAACCTACTTTGTTTGTTTTTGTCTCATTAGTAACTTATCTGGTACACTAATATACAAGTTCAAACTTTCAGGAAGCTATGGAACGAATGATTGAACAACCACAACCACCAGAAGGTGACGAGGCTACCACAGGCACAATGTCACCTCTTGCTGCAGTGCGTTAGTATCTCTCCACTAATAGTGCAAAAAGCACCTTCCTGCGTAATTCTGGGTTGGTTGTCAAGGTAACCTTGTCCAAATCGCCTACTGAACAAAATCTTCCTGCTAGACAGAGTGATATATCTGTGCTCCAGACACAAGTCCAATCCCTAATGGACGTTGTTTTGGAAACTAGAATAGTGGTTGAAAAATGTCGTCAAGATATGAATGGTTTTGAAACCAGACTATCAGACATTCGCTTCGTCATTCAAGAGCAATGGCGGAAAAAAGGTGAAGATCGTGTTGCTCCATCAGACTCTACAGCCTGACACATTAGCACTTAGGTCAAATGATCTGTGCTTCTATACATTTGATGGTGCTTTTATCTGCAAGGATTGTAAACTTTATGCCAACAAGCCTTTTGTTGTATGGTTGGAATTTATTTTGTTGTGATACAACATTTATGCTGCTGCCAAAGGCTGCAGTAATTACGACGCTATTTTTGTATAGTGTAGGTTTATCTTAGTAATGTATTCGGCCGAAAGCTTTGTAGGAGCCAACATGCCAACATTCCTCGGGCCCATTCCAATTGGGCTAAAAACGATTATGGGCCGAAATTTGCATGTAGCCCACTAAAAATATTTGGGCTAAATCAGCATAAGCTTTCATATTTTTCTGGTAGGCATGTGCCCATAGTGGGCCTTTAACAGGCCTAAACATAATTTGGGCCCTCAGTAACAATAGGCCGTTTACAGGTGTAAATATCTCGACCCCATAAAAACATGGACCTTTAATAGACCGAAAGTGAGATTGGGCCCTAATTGTGCCAAATAACCCACTGGTCGTAGCAGGCCAAAATGGTGGCCCATTTACAATGCAGATTCGGACGAGCCGTAAATGCGTCGACCTAATACATGGGCCTTTAACAAACCGGAAGTTCGGTCGGGCTAGATTATCGTCATTTTTATATGAGCCGTTAATGGGCCTGATGTGACGTTGGGCCACATATGGCCCATGGATTTCGTCCGACATTAACAGGCCGAAAATCACAACAGGCCGAAAGTGGCCCAAATCTATAGTGGGCCTCTAACAGGCCGAATGTCAGACATGGCCGAATATGACCCAAATCCTTCACGGTCATATATGGGCCGAAAGTTTCAATGGCTTGTCAATGGGCCCAAATGAAGCAGGACCTTTAACAGGCCGAAAATACACTGTGCCATAATTCAGCCCATATACTTAGCGGACTGTTAACGGGCTAGAAGTGACCATGGGCTGCAATGATGACAAGTTTAGGACAGGCCGTTGATGGGCTGATTTGACACTAGCCGTACGGGCCTTAACTGAGAATGTTAGGCCTTTAGCTGGGCCGGCCCATTATGGTCTGCAAAATCTTGTGGGCCTTTAGCTAGGCCGGCCCATTATGGTTCGCTAAATCTTGTGGGCCTTTAGCTGGGCCAGCCCATTTAAACTTTATGGGACACTTTTGGGCCTGTCCATGTGTCAACATATCATAGGCCCATCTCGACCATTGGATGAGTGACACCTGTGCCAATGCGGAGCTGACGCGTGGTTCCGTCGGCCAATGAGAATTTTACACGTGGAAAATTGACATTGGTTGTGGCTGTTAGCGGGTTATCGGATCCAAAACCGGACCCGGTAGCTTAACGATGTCCCGTTACGGTGGATGCCACGTGTTGGTCACCCTTGACGAAAGCACTTCTATGACGCGCGATTTATCATCATGGAAGTGGACACTTCCGTGATGATAATTTTGGTAATGTCATGGAAAACTTCTACGACAGCACAGGTATGAATGTCTTCATTCTGTCATAAATTTGTCATGGATGTACATGCATGATAGAAAACGTGACCTACTGTGACAAACACGTATCATCACGGAAGTGTATTTTTTTGTAGTGTATGACTTTGCTATGATTAATGCTTGTCACTAGGGCCCGAGTGCCATGATTTCAAATCTTAACCTATTATGTTTTCATGAATATATGTGAGTTCGTGATCCTATCTTGCAAGTGAATAGTCACCTACTATGTGTTATGATCAGGTAACCCCGAAGTGACAATAATCGGGACCACTCCCGGTGATGACTATAGTTTGAGGAGTTCATGTATTCACTAAGTGTTAATTCTTTGGTCCGGTACTCTATTAAAAGGAGGCCTTAATATCCCTTAGTTTCCAATAGGACCCTGCTGCCACGGGAGGGCAGGACAAAAGATGTCATGCAAGTTCTTTTCCATAAGCACGTATGACTATATTCAGAATACATGCCTACATTACATTGATGAACTGGAGCTAGTTCTGTGTCACCCTATGTTATAACTATTGCATGAGAAATCGCATCCGACATAATTATCCATCATCGATCCATTGCCTATGAGCTTTTCACATATTGATCTCTGCTTAGTTACTTTTCTGTTGCCACTATTACAATTGCTACAAAAACTACTACTGTTACTTTTGCCACCATTACCGTTACTTCCATACTACTTTGCTACTAAATATTTTGCTACAGATATTAAGTCTTTCAGGTATGGTTGAATTGACAACTCAACTGCTAATACTTGAGAATATTCTTTGGCTCCCCTTGTGTCGAATCAATAAATTTGGGTTGAATACTCTACCCTCGAAAATTGTTGCGATCCCCTATACTTGTGGGTAATTAAGACTATTTTCTAGCGCTGTTGCCGGGGAGCATAGCTCTATTCTTTGAGTCACTTGGGATTTATATCTGTTGATCACTATGAGGAACTTGAAAGATGAAAGAACCAAGATTTTTCCCTCAACTACGAGGGGAGGTAAGGAACTGCCATCTAGCTCTGCACTTGATTCACCTTCTGTTTTGAGTAAACTTGCGACACCTACTCCTGCTATTGATTTTGATATGTCGCATGTTATTAATGATGCCACTTCTGCTATGCATGATGTTTATGATGAAACTACTTCTATGCACGATAATACTGTGCCATTAGGTGAATTTCTTGATGAACAATTTGCTAGGGTTAGAGATAATGAAATTATTGAAACAGATAATATTGATGAAAGTGATGATGAAGATTCTCCCCCTAGATATGAATTTCCTGATGTGCCTGAGGGTTATGTTATGGATGAAGAAACTGCTAGAGACCTTTTTGCTTGCAAAGATAGATATGATCTTAAGAAACTCTTAGCTAAGCTGAAAGAGAAGTCTTTGAATGCTAGAATGAAATATGACCCTACTTTTGCTACTTCACCTATCTGTATTTCTGATAAGGATTACGATTTCTTTGTCGATCTTGAGTTAATTACTTTGGATGAATCTGATACTTTTTATGGCTATGAATCTGAAATTGTTGTGGCACATCTTACTAAATTGAATGATATAGCCACCCTGTTCACTCATGAGGAAATTTTTTTTACTACTATATCCTTAAGTTATTTCCGTTCACATTAAAGGGTGATGCTAAAACATGGTTTAATTCTCTTGCTCCTAGTTGTGTGTGTAGTCCCCAGGATATGATTTATTACTTCTCTGCTAAATATTTCCCCGCTCATAAGAAACAAGCTGCCTTAAGGGAAATATATAATTTTGTGCAAATTGAAGAAGAGAGTCTCCCACAAGCTTGGGGGAGGCTTCTCCGATTACTTAATGCTTTGCCTAATCATCCTCTCAAGAAAAATTAAATACTTGATATCTTTTATAATGGACTAACCGATGCTTCCAGAGACCACCTGGATAGTTGTGCTAGTTGTGTTTTCAGGGAAAGAACTGTCGAGCAAGCTGAATTGCTATTGAATAATATACTGAGTAATGATAATGATTGGAAACTTCCTGAACCAACTCCTAAGCCAACTCCGAAGAAAAGGGGTATTCTATTTCTCAGTCCTGAAGATATGCAAGAGGCAAAGAAATCTATGAAAGAAAAGGGTATTAAAGCTGGAGATGTTAAGAATTTACCACCTATTGAAGAAATACATGGTCTTAATAACCCGACATAGGTAGTAAAGGTAAATTCTCTCTATAGATTTGATGAAGGTGATATTCCTCGTAATAAGTCTGCTAGCCAATGCTTGGATGAGTTTGATAATTTTATTGTTAAACAAGAAAACTTCAATGCTTATGCTGGTAGACAATTGAAATGCAATGCTTATATGATTGAACACTTGAGTGATTATATGTCTAGATTTAAAGGCGACCTTAATCTTATCAGCAAACATGCTTCTATGGTTATCACTCAGGTAGAACAAGTGCTTAAAGCACAAGATGATTTGCTCAATGAATTGAATAATAAGAAAAATGATAATGTTGTTAGAGTTGTGACTAGAGGGGGTAAAATGACTCCGGAACCTTTGTATCCCGAGGGCCACTCTAAGAGAGCTGAGCAAGATTCTCAGAGAACTAATGTTGATACACCTAGTCCTTCTAAGAAGAAGAAAAAGAAAAATGATAGGACTTTGCATGCTTCTAGTGAACCTGTTGTTGACACACCTGAGAATCCCAATGATATTTCTATTTCTGATGCTGAAACACAATCTGGTAATGAACATGAACCTAGTGATAATGTTAATGATGATGTTCATGTTGATGCTCAACCTAGCAATAACAATGATGTAGAGGTTGAACCTATTGTTGATCTTGATAACCCACAATCAAAGAATCAGCGTTATGATAAAAGAGAATTTGTTGCTAGGAAGCACGGTAAAGAAAGAGAACCATGGGTTCAGAAACCCATGCCTTTTCCTCCTAAACCATCCAAGAAAAGGATGATGAGGATTTTGAGCGCTTTTCTGAAATGATTAGACCTATCTTTTTGCGTATGCATTTGACTGGTGTGCTTAAAATGAATCCTTATGCTAAGTATATGAAAGATATTTTCACAAATAAAATAAAGATACTAGAAGCTGAAATTTCCTCCATGCTTGCCAATTATACTTTTAAAGGTGGAATACCTAAGAAACTAGGAGATCCAGGAGTACCAACTATACCATGCTCCATTAAAAGAAACTATGTTAAAACTGCTTTATGTGATCTTGGAGACGGTGTTAGTGTTATGCCTCTCTCTTTATATCGTAGACTTGATTTGAATAAGTTGACACCTACTGAAATATCTTTGCAAATGGCCGATAAATCAACTGCTATACATGTCGGTATTTGTGAGGATGTGCCTGTTGTGGTTGCAAACGTTACTATTTTAACGGACTTTGTTATTCTTGATATTCCTGAGGACGATAGTATGTCGATTATCCTTGGTCGACCCTTTTTGAATACTTCAGGGGCTGTTATTGATTGCAATAAAGGCAATGTCACTTTTCATGTTAATGGTAATGAGCATACGGTACACTTTCCAAGGAAACAACCTTAAGTCCATAGTATCAATTCTATTGGAATTTTTTCAAAGATTACTATTGGAGGTTTTGAATTCCCTCTTCCTACTGTCAAGAAGAAATATGATATTCTTATTGTTGGGGACATGTGTATCCCCGTTGAGGTAACTTAGTGTTATTCGAAAATTCTCCGGTTTCATGTTATTCAGAAAGAGTTTGCTAATAAGACTTGATCAACCTTGTTAGCGGATTCCTTTTGATGAGCATGAGATGGATGAAGTTAGAAAGCACAACTCTCTGTACCCTCCTTTTACTTTCTGTTATTTAGATTAAATAAAGCAAAAATAATATTTTCTGTCTGTTTTCTGAATTATCCTTGCAATAAAAATACCCCGAAAATAAAAGTTCTCCAAATGTCCTGAAAATGATATATGATTTTTTGTAGAATATTTAAGAATTACTGGCACTGAGAACACACTAGGGGGCCCCACCATTTGGCCACGAGGGTGCAGGGCACGCCCCCCTAGGGCATGCCCCCTACCTCATGGACCCCACATGCCCCCCTACACTTATTCCAGCACCCACTCACTCCGTCTTCCTCCAGAAAAAAATCCTCCCATAGCTCAAACCCGTGTTCTAGCTCATCTTGCTGCCATTTTCGATCTCCGTGCTCAAAGCTCCATTCACAAAACTGCTTTGGGGGATTGTTCTTCGGTATGTGACTCCTCGAATGGTCCAATTAGTTTTTGTTCCAGTGCTTTATTTATTGCAAATTTTTGCTGCTACAGTGACCTTGTTCTTGAGCTTGCATGTCAAATTTATATGGTCCAAAGTAGTTTTAATGCATGATATAGCCTCTAGGCACTTGTAGGAGTAGTTGCTATCAATCTTGTTGAGTTTGGTTCACTTTTATTTTGAGTCACTAAAAATTTCAGAAACTTTTCAGAGAAAGAAAATGTTGAAGAGATTATTGAGGGGCTCTTCGAGCAGAAGCTTGAAGGATAAGCAGAATGGGGAGAATAAAAAGCCCAAATACAATGTTCCTCGCACTGCGGAGGTTTGGGTGTGTGAATGGCCTTGTGATGAGTTCTTGAGATCCGCCAGAATTTACGATGACTTTTATTATATGGCTGAGAATGCAGGGCTCACTGACTTCCTCCATGACCAGCGCGAACAGCACGTACCTCATCTTGCCAGAGGCCATTTATGCATAGTGGAGGGTGACACAAGTCCCGTAGCATGAGCCTGAGCCACCACTTGACCCTTATCGACAGTCTGTTTATCAGTGGGATCCAGAGGAGACCGCTAACCAGTGGCACCCTAAGGACCCTCCTCAGTACACCGGAGAAAGTAGCTTCGATCCGTGGGCATATACCAACCTAGGCCAAAAGCCTATGCTTGGGGAGTACGTATTTCTCACCGACATTACATTCATGTTCAAGTAGCTTCGATCCGTGGGCATATACCAACCTAGGCCAAAAGCCTAAGCTTGGGGAGTACGTATTTCTCACCGACATTACATTCATGTTCACACACTCATGCCAGTTGTTGGTGCTCATACTTTTTCATTGTACTATTCATGCTAGTTTATTTTCTTTTCTAAGCCTTCTTCTTGTGTGTTTGAAAAACCTTAAGAAAAACAAAAAAAATTGTAGCTTTTAGCTAGTTTAGTTTCCATGTTTGTAGTAGTAGTAATTAAAAGAAAACCCAAAAAGATTTCTCGTTCTTATTTTGCTTGTTGGGAGCTTTCCCGTGTAAATAGTTTTATTTCTTTTCTTGTTCTTTGGGGTCGAGAGGAGAAGATCGTGATGAAAATGTTGAATGGCTCTCATATGCATTATTGTTGATTTAACCAAGAGCCCATATTACCTTCTCTTCTCCCTTGTATTAAATGCTTGCAGATTCCATCTTAGTCCAATGCGCGTGCACTATTATTATTATCCACACCGTTCGGTCGTGCAAGTGAAAGGCAATAATGACGATATATGATGGACTGATTGAGATGACAAAAGTTGGTATGAACTCGACCTATCTTGTTTTTGTACATATGATTAGTTCATCGTTCCTGATTCAGCCTATTATGAATGAAACATTTTTGCAATGACAATTAGAGATTATAGTTGCCCATGTCATGCTTAATTTGCTAGGAGTTTATAATGGTTTACCTTGCGTGCCAACATGCTATTAAAATGGTTGTGATGTGGTATGATTGGGTGGTATCCTCCTTTGAACGATTCGAGTGGCTTGACTTGGCACATGTTCACGCATGTAGTTGAAACAAAATCAACATAGCCTCCATGATATTTATGTTGATGGTGATTTATATCCTACTCATGCTTGCATTCATTGTTGATTAATCTTAATGCATGTTCATGACTATTGTCGCTCTCTAGTTGGTCGCTTCCCAGTCTCTTTCTAGCCTTCACTTGTACTAAGCGGGAATACTGCTTGTGCATCCACTTCCATAAACCCCAAAGTTATTCCATATGAGTCCACCATACCTTCCTATATGCGGTATCTACCTGCCGTTCCAATTAAATTTGTATGTGCCAAACTCGAATCCTTCAAATGAAATTTTGTTTTGTATGCTCGAATAGCTCATGTATCAACTAGGGCTGTCTATATTTTCCATGCTAGGTGGGTTATTCTCACGATGAGTGGACTCCTCTCATCACTCACGAGAAAATGGCCGGTAACCGGGATGCCCAGTCCCATGCTCAAATCAAAATAATTGCAAACAAAACTCCCCCGGGATTGTTGTTAGTTCGAGGCACCCGTTGTTTTGGACAAGCCATGGATTGATGTTTGTTTGTGGGGGGGGGGGTATAAACTTTACCATTCTGTTTGGGAACCGCCTATAATGTGTGTAGAATGGAAGATATCGAGATCTCTTGGTTGTTATGTTGACAATGAAAGTATACCACTCAAAATATTATTTATCCCTATTTCAAAATTCGAGCTTTGGCACCTCTGCAAATCCCTGCTTCCCTTTGTGAAGGGCATATCTATTTACTTTTATGTTGAATCATCATCCTCTTATTAAAAAGCACTAGTTGGAGAGCACCGCTGTCATTCGCATGCATTGCTATTAATTTACATTGAGCATCACTACGACTGGATCTCTTTTACCATGAATTACAATGTCTACTCAGTCCTTGATCTTCAGGGGTGCTCTGCATTTATGTTTTGCGGTCTCAGAAAGGGCTAGCAAGATACCATCTTGTTATATCATATTATGATTGTTTTGAGAAAGTGTTGTCATCCGAGATTTGTTATTATTGCTCGCTAGTTGATTATGCCATTGATATGAGTAAACATGAGACCTAAATGTTATTGTGAATATGGTTAGTTCATAATCTTTGCTAAAAACTTGAATGCTGGCTTTACATATTTGCAACAACAAGATCAAACAGAGTTTGTAAAAGTTTTTCTTTATCACTTTTAGTTTGTCAACTGAATTGCTTGAGGACAAGCAAAGGTTTAAGCTTGGGGGAGTTGATATGTCTCCAACGTATCTACTTTTCCAAACACATTTGCCCTTGTTTTGGACTCTAACTTGCATGATCTGAATGGAACTAACCTGGACTGACGCTGTTTCCAGCAGAATTGCCATGGTGTTATTTTTGTGCAGAAATAAAAGTTCTCGGAATGACCTGAAAATCCACGGAGACACGTTTTGGAATTAAAAAAATACTGGCGAAAGAATCAGCATCAGGGGGCCCATACCCTATCCGGGGGGGGGGCGGGCCCCCCCCCGGGGGGGCCCCCCCTGCCTCATGGGCCCCCTGAGACTCCACCGACGTCAAATCCAACTCTATATATTCACGTTGGGGGAGAAAAAATCAGGGAGAAGGATTCATCGTGGTTTATGATACCGAGACGCCGCCAAGCGCTAATCTTCATCCGAAGGGCTGATCTGGAGTCCGTTCGGGGCTCCAGATAGGGGAATCCATCGCCATCGTCATCATCAACCTTCCTACATCACCAATTTCATGATGCTCACAGCCGTGCGTGAGTAATTTCATCATCGGCTTGCTGGACGGTGATGGGTTGGATGAGATTTACCATGTAATCGAGTTAGTTTTGTTAGGGTTTGATTCCTAGTATCCATTATGTTCTAAGATTGATGTTGCTATGACTTTGCTATGCTTAATGCTTGTCACTAGGGCCCGAGTGCCATGATTTCAGATCTGAACCTATTATGTTTTCATGAATATATGTGAGTTCGTGATCCTATCTTGCAAGTCAATAGTCACCTACTATATGTTATGATACGGTAACCCCGAAGTGACAATAATCGGGTGTTGGGGAACGCAGTAATTTTAAAAAAAATCCTATGCACAGGCAAGATCATGGTGATGCATAGCAATGAGAGGGGAGAGTATCGTCTACGTACCCTCGTAGACTGTAAGCGGAAGCGTTATGACAACGCGGTTGATGTAGTCGTACGTCTTCACGATCGACCGATCCTAGCACTGAACGTACGGCACCTCCGCGATCTGCACACGTTCAGCTCGGTGACGTCCCGCGAACTCAAGATCCAGTAGAGCTTCGAGGGAGAGTTTCTTCAGCACGACGGCGTGATGACGGTGATGATGTTGCTACCGGAACAGGCTTCTCCTAAGCACCGCTACAATATTACCGAGGTGGATTATGGTGGAGGGTGGCATTGCACATGGCTAAAGATCAATGATCAACTTGTGTGTTCATGGGGTGCCCCCTTCCCCCGTATATAAAGGAGTGGAGGAGGGGGAGGGCCGGCCCTCTCTATGGCGTGCCCTAGGGGATTCCTACTCCCTCCGGGAGTAGGATTCCCCCCTTCCAAGTAGGAGTAGGAGAGGAAGGAAGGAGGAGAGAGGGAGGAAGGAAAGGGGAGCTGGCCCCCTTCCCAATTCGGATTGGTCTTGGGGAGCGCGCCTCCCTCTTTTCCCTTCCGTCTCCTCTATTCCTCTAAGGCCCAATAAGGCCATATACTCCCGGGGGGGTTTCGGTAACCTCCCGGTACTCCAGAAAAATGCTTGAACCACTCAGAACCATTCTGATGTCCAAATATAGGCTTCCAATATATCGATCATTATGTCTCGACCATTTAGAGACTCCTCGTAATGTCCGTGATCAAATCTGGGACTCCGAACTACCTTCGGTACATCAAAACGCATAAACTCACAATACTGATCGTCACCGAACGTTAAGCGTGCGGTCCCTACGGGTTCGAGAACTATGTAGACATGACCGACACATGTCTCCGGTCAGTAACCAACAGCGGAACCTCGATGCTCATATTGGCTCCTACATATTCTACAAAGATCTTTATCGGTCAAACCGCATAACGGTATACATTGTTCCCTTTGTCATCGGTATGTTACTTGCCCGAGATTTGGTCGTCGGTATCTCAATACCAAGTTCAATCTCGTTACGATAAGTCTCTTTACTCGTTTCGTAATGCTACATCCCGTAACTAACTCATTAGCTACATTGCTTGCAAGGCTTATTGTGATGTACATTACCGAGAGGGCCCAGAGATACCTCTCCGACAATCGGAGTGATAAATCCTAATCTTGATCTATGACAACTCAACAAACACCATCGGAGACACCTGTAGAGCACCTTTATAATCACCCAGTTACATTGTGACGTTTGGTAGCACACAAAGTGTTCCTTCGGTATTTGGGAGTTGCATGATCTCATAGTCATATGAACATGTATAAGTCATGGAGAAAGCAATAGCAACAAACTAAACGACCATCATGCTAAGCTAACGGATGGGTCAAGTCAATCACATCATTTTCTAATGATGTGATCCCGTTAATAAAATGTAACATCCCAAATTTTCAATTTGGAATGTTATACATAGATCATCCATGCATATCATGATTTATTGCATTTCCGTTCTGCAATCCTTGAAATCCTAAGCAACTCAAGGACCCACGGAGAGAGTTGGGGATTTTCCGGTTTTCATATTTGACTTTTATCAAATAATGAAACGAGGATTTTGATTTTAATAAATTTTTTTCTCTCCGAGAAATATTTCATATTAAATCAAATGAGTGGAGATAATATGACTTCTCCAAAATAATTGAAATATCGGAGGAAAATATTAAAATCATTTATTAGACTTTATTTGGTTTTATTTGGATTTTATTTGCATTAGAAAAATTGCACATTTTCAAAATTTCATTTTAGGGCCAAGAAAATGTTCAACTCGTCCTAAATATTTTATTTAGATGGTGAAAATTTATTTTGGCATTTTTAGATTATTTTTTAGGATTTTATTTCGGTCGGCGAAATTATTTAAAAAAAATTCCCGTGCCAACTAGGCCTAAGGGCCAGCCGCCTCCTCCGCGTGCGCGCGCGCCGCAGCCGCCGCCAACTCGGACTAGGAGTCCGAGCCGGACTCCTCTCCGCCGCCGCGCCTTGCCCCCTCCTCCAAGCCGCCCCACCCTGCCCTTTATATACCGCCGCCCTGCCGCCGTCCCAAACACCCCACCACATCACCACCGCCTGCCGCCGCCCATGCCGCCTAGCCGCCGCCGCCTGCCGCCACCGCCACCGCCGAGCGCCGCCGCCCCGCAAGCTGCGGCCCCGCCGCTGCCTCGCCTCGCCGGACATCCCGCCAGAGGTAGCTGCCGCGCCCCGCCGCCGGTTATTTTTATAAAGACCGTTCGGTTTTTTTAGAAACCCTAGATCCGTTTTTTTGGATTCGCCAATTTTTCTCGGTTCTTCTAGTTAGCGGACCTTCGTGCGAACGTTCGTTTTAACGAACGGTTCTTCGCCCGTTAGATACAGCTAACGAACGCTCGTTCGTTAGTCCGTTCGTCAATTTTCTTTTATCGGATTTATTCCGTGATTTTTCTGATCATGATTTCTGATCCGATCTTAGTTTCTGTTTATCTTTTCGCTCGTTTATCGGAATCAGGCGATTCAAGCGCCTGGAGTTTTGTCTCGAAACCCTCTTGCCGTTTAACCAACTCAAACAAGTTTTTGTTACTGTAAAATTTGACCTAGTTTCAGATTAGTAAACAAAGCTTCTTTCTTTCGCTGTTTGAGTTTGGTTGCTCCGTTTGCATTGATTCTTTTTGCGTATCGGAGTTCTTAAGTTGAATTTTCTGTTCAACCTCTCTTATTTGAGTTTTGCCTGTGCATCATTGCTTGTTACTTATGTATGTTATTGTTTGCTTGCGATAGAATTCCCGGAGTGCGAAGCGTGTTACTATGAGTCTCTAGGATTCGCGGATTGTTATCAAAGCAAGTAACACTTTGATCATATCCCTTTATCACCTAGTTTTTATGCATTAGTTCCAATCCTCAAACATTGCATGATTAGGATGTCATTAACTTGTGGGTTGGGAAGTAGTTGCTGAGGTAGAACCTATTGCCCTGTTATATTCAAACCCTTGGGAGTTACTTCTACATATTGCTTATATTGCTATGCTATGCTCGTAGACGTGGTTTGGGTTTGAGTGAAATTCATGACAGTTGTGAGAATGTTAATTAATGGTTCAACTTAAGGTGGCAACTTAATCAAACAACTGGGTGGATTGAGGCACCTGGGGAACCCAGTGTTGTCTGTTTTTTTTGAAATCCCGGGGTACCCGTGTGATCTTCCTATGGACCGCCACCCAGGCTCAAAGGGAACTGAGCTGATTCATGCTAGAAACTTCCGTGTGCAGCCACAAGCTATTATGGGCTCTAGCATAGTTGAGTAAGTTACGTGAAGCTCTTGAAGAGGTAGATCAGCAGGTAGTGGGTTTTGTAGGTTTGGTATGGTCTACCCGGAGTAGAGAGTTAACGTTTCTGAAAGACTGTGTCTCGGTCATCAATTTCTCAAACACCTTGTAGTGTGAGAAATCCAATGGAGGCGATCGAGTCTTGTGGGGAAAAGTGCCCAAACCTCTGCATAGTGTAGAATCTAATCATGGTTAGCCGTGTCCCCGGTTATGGACAATTCTTGAGTATCTAGTACTTGGGTTATCACATGTATCTCACCATGTTTAATTAATATTGTTGGGTTGTTAATCACTTTAATTGGGATTGAGTTGGGGGTACCTTCTCAATGATGTTTAAACCACCATGATAGTTAAATAAAAATCTATTCCTTTGTTGTAGGGAAAAATTGGCTTTTCGCAAAAAACTGTAACCATAGAGCTTTCCACCAGCCATATATGCATGTAGTGATAGCATTGTTCTATTTCTGCTCTACTGTGTTATATTGCCAGCATATTCCATGTGCTGACCCATTTTCAGGCTGCAACATATTATGTTGCAGACTTTTTAGACGAGGAGTAAGGTTCGTTAGGTCGTTGCCGTGCAGCTCAGCTATGCCGTTGGAGTTGATGGACTCACTTTATCTTCCAAGCCTTCTGCTGTTATCGCATTAGATGGCCTTAAGCCATATTATTGTAATAAGTTGTCTTTTAGACTTTTCGATGTAATAAGTGTGTGATTGCTACTCTGTTATAAATCCTCGAGTACTGTGTGTGTCAGCATTACCGATCCAGGGATGACACTGAAGCACAGAGACTTGACCATCTGAGATCGGGTCGCTACAAGATGGTATCATAGCACACGCTGAGTGTAGGACACGACCACTAAGATAAACCCTAGGTCACACTTCTCTACTCATTTCTGACTCCTTGCCATTTTCTACTCTTTAGGATGACGGAGAAGAAGAACAAGTTTGCACAACTGGATGAAGACATACCTTTTGGACGCCACTTGAAGGAAGTCACTAGGTACTTGAATATTGGAATACCAAGCTTCACCGGGACGTACAACGCCACTTTACCAGAAGAAGAGCGCTGGATGATTCAAGTACAAGTTCGAGGAAGGACGTTCTCACCAACCTCTAAACCCATAGATTTTTCCTTCGACGCACCAACCTGGAGTTTAGGAAAGAGTATGGCAGCTCACATCACCATTGGACGCATTGGAGAAGTTTACAACAGGGAGCTTGAGGACACTATTAACCAAATATGTGGGCACCGAGACGAGCAATGGGAAGTAATCAGCACTAAGAAGGATAGATCCATTGTAGCTTTCATCCAGGAGTTAAACCAGCACATTCGATGTCAGGAGAACCAGATGTGTGCGGACATGATGAATTTGAAGAAGGCGAAGACTAGGATCATCGAGCTGGAGGAAGAACTCAAGTTTACCCGCGATGGATATGAGGAGGAAATCAAGACCCTACTGGAGAAGAATGACAACCTAGTCAAGAAGATCGGAGTATTCATGGGAGGACCAGCACCGGGAGTAGAAGACGACGATTCCACTTGCCCAGAGAACTACATCATCATCGACGACACCGACTCCGACCCTAGTGATGATGACTTTGAAGACGAAGCTGGAGCAGACATCATGGAGTCTTCCACCGATCAAAATTTCTAGATGACCACCAACTATTAGTAGTATTTCCCCCATGTATATAGTAGTAGTGAGCACTTTTGCGATAGTTCTAGACCGTTTGTATGCCCTTGCTTGATTGATTGAGTGAAATGATTGTGTTTGTCTCATGTCCATATGGGTAGTGCTTTCTCATTAGACCCCTTTTCTATTCTAATCTCTTCCATCTAAACCCATCAGATGCCTCCGAGACGTGACACCGGTTTTGCCTTCCCACCGGAGCTCACCCAGTTGATCCAGCAGCAGAATGCCTTGATGCAATTGCTAGTTCAGAACCAGGGCAACAACAACAACAACAACCCACCGCCAGTGGACAACCTAGCCCGTTTTCTAAGGTTACAGCCGCCGGTGTTTTCCAGTAGCACCGAGCCTATAGTTGCTGATGATTGGCTACGCCGTATTGGAAGGGAGTTGACCACCGCAGGTTGCACAGATGCTGAGAGGGTGCGCTTTGCCGCACATAAATTGGATGGACCAGCAGCCTCATGGTGGGAGAATTACACAACCACTTTTCCTGTAGCCAATGTCACTTGGGACCAGTTTCAGCAAGCTTTCCGCACCGCCCATGTCTCAACTAAAGCTATGCAGATGAAGAAGCAGGAGTTTTGCAACCTACGCCAGGGGAATCGTACTGTGGCTCAGTACGTGGATGAGTTTAGCAAGTTATCACGCTATGCCCCTGATGATGTGGCCATAGATGCCGCGAAGCAGGAGAAGTTTATGGAAGGGCTGAATGATGAGATGAGCATGCAGTTGATGGTAGCAACCTTCAGCAACTACCAGGAGTTGGTAGATAAGGCTCTTATGATTGAAGGGAAACAACAGCAGATTGAGCGCCGCAAGAGAAAGTATGGACAAGGGAAGTATAACTCAGGAGCTCAGCAGAAGCCTCGCCTAACCCTGAACTCGGGAGGACTTGTTCATAACCATGGAGGTCACAACAACACTGGAGGAGGATCACATAACCACAGTGGCGCTAAGAATGGGAACAGAACTAACAACAATCAGAACCGCTCCAACCCATCCACTCCCGCCAAAAGAGACTTAAGTCAGGTTACCTGTTTTAAGTGCGGGAAGACAGGGCACTATGCCAATGATTTCTCCGAAGGAAGGAATGGAAACGGAAATGGAAGCGCTGGGAAGAAGCCCAATCCATTCAACAAAGGACAAGTGAACCACGTTAACGTGGAGGAGGTTGAAGAGCAGTCGGACGCGGTAATAGGTAAGTTATTGGTTAAGTCATTTACCGCTCTTGTTCTTTTCGATACTGGTGCATCGCATTCATACATATCAAGGGGATTCGTGGATAAGTTTAAATTACCCACCCAAACCCTTAGGACCCCTCTTTTAGTGAGTTCACCTGGAGCAGAATATATGGCTAGCCGATGGTGTGACCAGATACCCTTTACCATTGGCACACATGTGTTTCCGTCCGACCTAATTATCTTGGAGTTACAAGGATTGGATGTGATATTGGGTATGGACTGGATATCAAAGTATGGAGGAAGCATTGACTGTGCGAGTAAGTCGATTTATCTCACCACCCCGGAGGGAAAAAGGATTAAGGATGTGTCTAGGAATGTGCCTAAAAGGAGCCAAGTGAATGCCCTTACGGGAGTTGTTCAGGAGGAAGTGCTGGTAGTAAAGGATTACCCGGATGTTTTCCCAGAGGAGTTACCAGGCATGCCACCGGACAGAGATATTGAGTTTTTGATAGAGCTGTTACCAGGAATAGGACCAATATCCAAGAGACCCTACCGGATGCCCGCGAATGATCTGGAGGAAATTAAGAAACAAATCAAAGAGTTATTGGAGAAAGGATACATCCGAAGGAGTTCATCACCTTGGGGAGCCCTAGTACTTTTGGTTGAGAAGAAAGATAAATCCCTAAGGATGGTTGTTGATTATCGAGCCTTGAATGAAGTGACGATAAAGAACAAGTACCCACTGCCGATGATCAACGATCTGTTTGATCAATTGCAAGGAGCTAAAGTGTTCTCAAAGATCGATTTACGATCAGGGTATCATCAGCTGAAGATACGAGAGAAGGACATACCAAAGACGGTGTTCACAACGCGATATGGATTATACGAGTACACGGTCATGTCGTTTGGACTGATTAACGCCCCTGCCTTTTCATGAGCATGATGAACAAGGTGTTCATGGAGTATTTGGACAAGTTTGTTGTGGTGTTTATTGATGATATCATGGTATACTCGAAGAACGAGGAGGAGCACAAAGAGCATTTGTGTTTAGTTCTCGAGAAGCTCAGGGAACACCAGTTGTATGCTAAGTTTAGCAAATGCGAGTTTTGGCTGAAGGAAGTCGGATTCCTTGGACATGTTATATCAGGAGAAGGTATAGCAGTAGACCCCAGCAAGGTTCAGTCAGTCACTGAATGGTTGGCACCCACCTCAGTTAGTGAGATCCGCAGTTTTCTAGGACTCGCAAGATACTACCGGAGATTCATTGGGAATTTTTCCAAGATTGCAAAACCAATGACTGAACTGTTGAAGAAGGATACCAAGTTTAAATGGACAGAAGATTGTGAAGCAAGTTTCCAGGAGTTGAAGAAACGTTTGACTACAGCCCCAGTGCTAGTACTGCTAGATATACATAAGGAATTCCAAGTGTATTGCGACGCCTCTCGCTTAGGACTTGGATGTGTGCTTATGCAGGACGGAAGAGTTGTTTCGTATGCCTCACGACAACTAAAACCACATGAGTTGAATTATGCCACACATGATTTGGAGCTACCAGCCGTAGTGCATGCGTTGAAGACTTGGAGACATTACCTTATTGGAAACCGTTGTGATGTGTACACGGATCACAAGAGTTTGAAGTACATCTTCACCCAGAAGGAGCTGAACCTTAGGTAGAGGAGATGGTTGGAGCTTATAAAGGATTATGACATGAAGCTACACTATCATCCAGGAAAGGCCAATGTCGTAGCAGACGCATTGAGTCGGAAGAGTTATGCTAATATCCTTGAAAGTAAAGGACCGCCGAAGGAATTAGCAAAGGACATCATGGAACTTCGGTTAGAGATTGTACCTAGAAGGTTCATTGCAACAATGGAGGTCCAGTCGACATTGCTGGACAAAATTCGGGAAGCTCAGAAGGATGACAAAGAGATTGCCGAGATAAAGGAGGAGATGGGCAAGGGAAAGGCCAAAGGTTTTCGTGAAGATGAGCACGATACCCTATGGTTTGAGGACCGAGTTTATGTGCCCAATAACTAGGAGATCAGGAAGTTAATACTTCAAGAGGCCCATGACTCACCATACTCGATACACCCCGGAAACACCAAGATGTATTTGGATTTGAAGGAACGTTTCTAGTGGACTGGTATGAAGAAGGATATTGCCGAGTATGTAGCCGTATGTGATGTATGTCAGAGACTTAAGACAGAACATCAGAAGCCAGCAGGACTGTTACAACCTATGCCGATACCCGAATGGAAGTGGGATAAACTTGGCATGGACTTTATCACCGGATTACCCAGGACTAAAGCAGGATATGATTCCATATGGGTAGTAGTTGATCATTTGACCGAAGTAGCTCACTTCATCCCAGTGAAAACCACCTATACAAGTGCAAAGTTGGCCAAGATCTATATGTCCAGGATCATATGTCTGCATGGAGTTCCGAGGACCTTCGTATCAGATCGAGGAACACAGTTTACTTCAAAGTTTTGGCATCAGTTACACCAGACTTTGGGAACGAGATTGGAGTTCAGTACAGCATTTCACCCGCAGACAGATGGACAGACTGAGAGAGTCAATCAAATTTTGGAGGATATGTTGAGAGCCTGTGCGCTAGATTATGGATCTAGTTGGGATGACAATTTGCCGTATGCAGAGTTCTCATACAACAATAGCTACCAAGCTAGTTTGAAGATGGCACCATTTGAAGCCCTGTATGGACGCAGGTGCAGAACATCGTTGATGTGGGATGAGGTAGGAGACCGACAGTTGTTTGGACCAGACTTGATTATAGAATCTGAGGAGAAGGTAAAACTGATCCGAGACTGACTGAAGATTGCTTAGTCCAGGCAGAAGATTTATGCAGACTCAAAACGCAAGGAGGTAGCCTACGAAATTGGAGACAGAGCATATCTGCGAGTATCGCCCTTGCGAGGAGTGAAACGTTTTGGAGTTAAAGGAAAGTTAGCCCCGAGATTTGTAGGACCGTATCGCATTTTGGAACGGATGGGAGAAGTTGCCTACAAGTTGGAGTTACCTGAGGGATTGTCAGGAGTCCACGATGTGTTCCACGTTTCACAGCTGAAGAAGTGTCATGCTGAGATGGCTGATATACCATTAAGAGGTACAGTACCCTTGGAGGCGATTCAGTTAGACAGTGATTTGACTTACGAGAAGAAGCCAGTTAAGATTCTTGAGTTTGCCAGCAGAGTCACCCGCAGTAAGGTTATCAAGTTTTGCAAAGTTCAGTGGAGCCACCATACCGAGGATGAAGCCACCTGGGAACAAGAGGATGATCTCCGCAAGGACCACCCATACCTATTTTCTAGCCAACCCGAATCTCGAGGGCGAGATTCATCTTAAGGGGGGTAGGTTTGTAACATCCCAAATTTTCAATTTGGAATGTTACACATAGATCATCCAAGCATATCATGATTTATTGCATTTCCGTTCCGCAATCCTCGAAATCCTAAGCAACTCAAGGACCCACGGAGAGAGTTGGGGATTTTCCGGTTTTCATATTTGACTTTTATCAAATAATGAAACGAGGATTTTGATTTTAATAAATTTTTTCTCTCCGAGAAATATTTCATATTAAATCAAATGAGTGGAGATAATATGACTTCTCCAAAATAATTGAAATATCGGAGGAAAAATATTAAAATCATTTATTGGACTTTATTTGGTTTTATTCGGATTTTATTTGCAGTAGAAAAATTGCACGTTTTCAAAATTTGATTTTAGGGCCAAGAAAATGTTCAACTCGTCCTAAATATTTTATTTAGACGGTGAAAATTTATTTTGGCATTTTTAGATTTCTTTTTAGGATTTTATTTCGGTCGGCGAAATTATTTTAAAAAAAATTCCCGCGCGGACTGGGCCTAAGGCCCAGCCGCGCCAGGCCGCCGCCGCCGCCGACGACTCGGACTAGGAGTCCGAGCCGGACTCCTCTCCGTCGCCGCGCCTTGCCCCCTCCTCCAAGCCGCCCAGCCCCGCCCTTTATATATCGCCGCCCCGCCGCCCCAAACACCCCACCGCACCCCCGCCGCCCGCGCCGCCTAGCCGCCGCCGCCTGCCGCCGCCGCCGAGCGCCACTTGTAGCGCCCTTGATGCGGCTATATCTCCCACGTGTCGAGGCACGACTTAGAGGCATAACCGCATTGAAAGCAATGTCGCAAGTTAGGCAATCTTCACAACATCCCATGTAATATAAGTAATAAAAGGGGAAGGAACATAGTTGGCTTACACTCGCCACGTCAATCAAAGTACGTAAATAGCATTACAACATTCAAACACTCATGGCCCGACTACGGCGCCAAAATAAAAGATAAACCCAACATGCGACACGGTCCCGATCGCCCCAACTGGGCACCACTACTGATCATCAGGGAAAGACACGTAGTATCAGCGTGAGTCCTCGTCGAACTCCCACTTGAGCTCAAGCGCGTCATCTGGAACGGAATCATCAGGCCCTCCATCTAGTTTAATAGTAATCTGTGAGCCACAGGGACTCACCAATCTCGCACCCTCGCGATCAAGACTATTTAAGCTTAATAGGAAAGGCAAGGAAAAATATATGGAGCTGCAGCAAGCGACTAGCATATATGGTGGCTATCCTGTTCGAAAAAGAGAGCGAGAAGAGGAGGCAAAGCACGAACGAGTAACTAAAAGAGCATCCTGCGGCAAGCATTACTCCAACACCGTGTTCGCTTCCCGGACTCCACCGAGAAGAGACCATCACGGTAACTCTCACTCTTGATTCATTTTAATTAAGTTAAGGTTCAAGTTATCTACAACCGGACATTAACAAATTCCCATCTGCCCATAACCGCGGGCACGGCTTTCAAAAGTTCAAATCCCTGCAGGGGAGTCCCAACTTAGCCCATGACAAGCTCTCACGGTCAACGAAGGAATAGACCTTCTCTCGAGACGTTCCGATCAGACTCGGTATCCCGGTTCTTCGAGACACTTCGACAAGTTAAAACAAATCCAGCAACACCGCCCGAATGTGCCGACAAATCCCGATAGGAGCTGCACATATCTCTTTCTCAGGGCACAGTCAGATTGTCTTAGGTACGGGTAGGCCAGCCCAGAGTTGCCCCTGGTGGACACCGGCAGCTGACAGGTGGACCAACACTCAGAGGAGCACTGGCCCGGGGGGTTTAAAATAAGGTGACCCTCGGGCTCCGGAAACCCAAGGGAAAAATAGGCTAGGTGGCAAATGGTAAAACCAAGGTTGGGCATTGCTGGAAAAGCTTTGATCAAGGCGAACTATCAAGGGGCTCCCATTATAACCCAACCGCGTAAGGAACGCAAAATCCGGGAACATAACACCGACATGACGGAAAACTAAGGCGGCAAGAGTGGAACAAAACACTAGGCAAGAGGCCGAGCCTTCCACCCTTTACCAAGTATATAGATGCATTAAGATAACATGGCAATATAATGATATCCCAACAAGTAAATACTGTTCCAACAAGGAACGGTCTCCAATCTTCACCTGCAACTAGCAACGCTATAAGAGGGGCTGAGCAAAGCGTTAACATAGCCAATCAATGGTTTGCTAGGACATGGAGGGTTAGAGGTTTGACATGGCAATTTGGGAGGCTTGAAAGCAAGTGGTAGGCATCATAGCATGGCATAGCAAAAGAGCGAGCAACTAGCAAAGCAAAGATAGTAGTGATTTCGAGGGTATGATCATCTTGCCTGCAAAGTTGTCAGACTTGACTGGATCCTCGAAAGCAAACTCAACGGGCTCCTCGTTAGCGAACTCGTCTCCCGGATCTACCCAAACAAGACAAACAAGCAACAAGGACACAATCAACCACGTGCGAACTCAAACAACATGATGCAAAGATGGTATGCTATGCGAGATGCAATATGTGATGCCTATGCAAGATTTGACATGGAATGAACTAACCTGGCCTCAACTTGAGAATCCAAGTATGCCACTGGAAAGATGAGATGAAATCGCTTGAAAATGATATAAAGATCACCGGAATCGGAGTTACGGTTCGGAAATGGCAAGCGATTCAAATATGACCACGTTCTGCGATTTACAGCAAGTAGCCATCTAAATGCAATAAGATGAACATGCTACAGCACCCAAACATGACAACAAAATACATGGCAGGGATCCATTCATGATGCTTAACAAAATACTAGCACTTAGCTACGGCCAATTCATCCATTAACAGGTTCAAACAAGCATGGCAAAAATGCATTTGGCAAACAGATCTCAGACTTAGTGAAATTAACACTTGTTTGGAATTTCAGATCAAATAGCACTCTTTGGAGCATGAAAAAAATATGCTACATGAGCTGAACATGGCAAAGTAAAGCATGGCATGGAGCTACTCAAAGATCTTAACGAAAGTCCCTTAATGACCTTGAGCCAAAAGGGATCAGAAAATACATTTGCAAGCATGTGAACATGGCAAAAACATAATCAGTTCTCAGACTTAATGAAAACTGGAGCATGCTCAAAACAGATATCAAGTAGGCATGTTTACGAGCTCGATGCACTCACTACAGAGCAAGTCATGACAATCTAAGCATACACCCATCAAGAATACACAAAATGCAAGCTAGAAATGGCAAGAATAATAACATAGCATGCACAGATCAACTACAACATCCTCGACAAAATTGCTAACAAGTAGACAATCTGCCCAGATTCACGAAATGGCAAAATTAGAGCTCGATTGACTCAAGCTAGGGTGCTCCATAATTGCAAACAAAGACATGGATGGATAGAGCACTACAAGATTAACAAAACATCCTTACTGATCATCCTCAAAAGAGGCACGGACCACTAGGAAACAACATGAACATATGGCCTAATGAGATTAACAGATCAAGGACTTAGTGGAAATGCTAAGTCCCTGAAATCAGCATTAATGAATGCTCCACTTTGCAAGCTTGTGCTAGTCACCACACACATCACAAAAATACATGGGTTGCACCTCTGGATAGATGGCAAAACATATAACAAAACACATGTAGAGCTAAGGGGCATATCATGCACACAATAATCATGGCAAAAAATGACAAATATCTAATTGGAGCAGCAGATCTGACAATTATCTCAAATAGCACTCTTCCAACAGCATTTCGGGCATCAAGATGAACTCAAATGAAAACGATGCAGTGAGATGAAATGATGTACTCTCTGAGGTGAACATTTTGATATGCTATATGCCCAAAACGGAGCTACGGATGCAAAGTTACGATGCGATGAACATAGCCAAAATAATTAGGGTTTCGGGCAAAAAGTCAACCCGATCTATTCCCAGATCCAGATCCAGCCGGCACGCTTTACGAGGATGGCTGGATTTCTCGCCGGCGTTGAGGAAGAACTCGCCGGAGACGTCGGGGCGACCGGATCCGGGCGGGGAGGCGAGGCCGGTCGGCACCGGACGCTCACCGGCATCGAGGGGCGGCGGCCGGCGGGATGGAGGGCCGCGGAGGAGCGGCGGAGCCAGAGCCGGAGTTCGCCGGAACTCGGGCGGCGACCGGCACCGGGCAAGGAGGCGGCGGCGCGGCGGAGAAGAAGAGGTGGCGGGGCGCGGCGGATCTGGCCCGCGCGGTTGGCGGGGAGGGCCGGCCTCGGGCCCTCGCGGGCCGGCGGCGGGAGGCGGTGAAGTGGGCGCGACCGGGCCATGTGGCGCATGCGGATAGGTTGGCGGAGGAGGGGGTTAGAAGGAGGGGATCCGGAATTTGAGGAGGGGGGTCTATATATAGAGGTAGAGGGACCTAGGAGTGGCCAAATGAGGTGCGGTTTTCGGCCACACGATCGTGATCAAACGCTCTAGATAATGGAGAAGGTTTTGGGCCAAAATGGAGGGGTGTTGGGCTGCAACACACACGAGGCCTTCTCGGTCCCTCGGTTAACCGTTGGAGCATCAAACGAAGTCCAAATGGTACGAAACTTGACAGGCGGTCTACCGGTAGTAAACCAAGGCCGCTTGGAAAGTCTCGGTCCAATCTGGAAATGTTTAATCCCCACACACGAAAGAATGGTAGAAATGACCACCGGAGGATAACGAAGCGCTGGAATGCAAAACGGACAACGGGGAAAATGCTCGGATGCATGAGACGAACATGTATGCAAATGCAATGCACATGATGACATGATATGAGATGCATGACAACGATAACAACACATGGAGACAAAGACCCAAACCCGAGAAAATAAAATAACTTAACGCCGGAAACGGCAAGAGTTGGATACATATTAGGTAAATCATATCCGGGGTGTTACAACACTCCACCACTATGAAAGGATCTCGTCCTGAGATCTAGGACTGAAAGAACGCCGGGTACTCAGAACGGAGGTGATCCTCGCGTTCCCAGGTAGCTTCATGGTCGGAATGGTGTGACCACTTGACTTTGAGGAATTTAATCGACTTGTTGCGAGTCTTGCGTTCAGTCTCTTCAAGAATAGCAAAGGGGTGCTCACGATAAGAGAGATCTTCTTGGAGCTCAATGTCCTCGAAGTTGACGGTGTGGTCAGGAGTCTTGAAGCACTTTCGGAGCTGGGAGACATGGAACACGTCATGCACATTTGCAAAGTTTGAAGGAAGCTCGAGTTGATAGGAGAGATCGCCTCTCTTGCTGACGATCTTGAAAGGTCCCACGTATCTAGGGGCAAGCTTCCCTTTGATACCGAAGCGACGAGTACCTTTCATTGGAGAGACACGGAGGTAAACATGATCTTCGATCTCGAAAGCCAAATCACGGTGCTTACTATCATAGTAGCTCTTCTGGCGGGATTGGGCTGCTTTGAGGTTATCTCGAAAGACTTTGCACATTTCCTCCGCCTCTGTGATTAAGTCATTACCCAAAAGCTGACGTTCACCGGTTTCAGACCAGTTGAGAGGGGTACGACACTTCCTGCCATACAGAATTTCAAATGGGGCCTTGCCCGAACTTGCTTGAAAACTGTTGTTGTAGGAGAATTCAGCATAAGGAAGACAATCCTCCCACTTCATGCCGAAGGAGATCACACAAGCCCTGAGCATATCTTCAAGAATCTGGTTGACACGCTCGACTTGACCGCTAGTTTGAGGATGGAAAGTTGTGCTGAAGCAGATGTTGGTGCCCATGGCCTTCTAAAAAGAATCCCAAAACTTGGAGGTAAAGATGCTGCCACGGTCTGAAGAGATCACTTGAGGAATACTGTGCAGAGAGAAAGTTCGAGAGGTGTAGAGTTCCGCCAATTGAGCTGCAGTGATTGACTCTTTGATAGGCAGAAAGTGAGCCACTTTAGTGAGCTTGTCGATGACAACGAATATAGCATCATTGCCACGTTTGGACTTTGGAAACCCAGTCACGAAGTCCATCTCAATGTGGTCAAACTTCCATTCTGGAATGGCAAGAGGTTAGAGGAGACCAGCTGGCCTTTGGTGTTCTGCCTTCACTCTTTTGCAGACATCACATTCATTCACGAACTGAGCAATCTCGCGCTTCATTCGAGTCCACCAATAAGCCTGCTTGAGGTCCTGATACATCTTCGTGCTCCCAGGGTGGATGGAGAGAAGAGAATTGTGAGCCTCGTTCATGGTCACTTTACGAAGGTCACCTTTGGGCACAATAATACGATCCTCGAAGAAGAGAGTGTCCTTGTCATCAAGGCGGTAGCACTTGTACTTGGGTTGACTCTTGGCAATCCCAATCTTCACCTTTTTCACCATAGCATCAAGAAGCTGAGCTTGGCGAATCTGGTCTTCCAAGGTAGGAGAGACTTGAAGGTTAACGAGGAAACCTTGAGGAACAACTTGCAGATTAAGTTTGCGGAAAGCTTCACAAAGCTCGGGTTGATAAGGCTTGAGAATCAGACTGTTGCAATACGCCTTCCTGCTCAATGCGTCAGCAATCACATTGGCCTTGCCTGGAGTATACTCGATACTCGGATTATACTCTTGAATCATTTTGACCCATCGAGTTTGCCTGAGGTTGAGATTAGGCTGAGTGAAGATGTACTTGAGACTCTTGTGATCAGTGAAAATGTCCACTTTTCTTCCCAATAAGAGATGTCTCCAAGTCAAAAGAGCATGCACAACTGCCGCCAACTCGAGGTCATGAGTGGGGTAGTTCTTCTCATTGGGCTTCAACTAGCGAGAGGTATAAGCCACAACTTTCTTCTCTTGCATCAACACTGCGCCGAGACCTTGGAGAGAGGCATCGCAAAAGACCTCGTACGGTTTGGATTCATCAGGCGGAGTCAGAACTGGAGCGGTGACCAATTTCTCTTTCAAAGTGTTGAAAGCAATGTCACACTCCGGAGACCAAACGTACTTGACGTGCTTCTGGAGAAGATTTGAGAGAGGCTTCGCGATCTTAGAAAAGTTTTCAACGAATCTTCGACATTAGCTTGCGAGACCGAGGAAGCTACGGAGTTGCTTCACGTTCTGAGGAGGTTCCCAATTCACAATTGCAGACACCTTCTCAGGATTTACCGCAATGCCCTTGGCAGAGATGATATGACCAAGATAAAGAACCTCATCGAGCCAAAATTCGCACTTGGAGAACTTGGCGTAGAACTGGTGTTCCCTCAGCTTATCGAGTACCAAACGCAAGTGCTTGGCATGATCTTCCTTGTTCTTTGAGAAAACCAGAATGTCGTCGAGATAGACCAAAACAAAGTCATTGGTGTAGGCGTTGAAGATGAAGTTCATCATGCGAGAGAACGTCGGAGGAGCGTTGACGAGGCCAAAAGACATGACAGTGTATTCATATGAACCATAGCTTGTCCTGAAAGCCGTCTTGGGAATATCTTGCTCACGGACTCGAATCTGATGATAACCCATACGGAGATCAAGCTTGGAGAATACTTGAGCACCTTTGAGTTGTTCGAACAGCTCGTTGATGTTGGGAAGTGGGTATTTGTTCTTGATAGTCTTCTTGTTCAATGGACGATAATCAACACAAAGTCAGTCCGTTCCATCCTTCTTCTTCACAAAAAGAACACCACAACCCCACGGAGAAGAACTAGGCCAAATGAGACCCATTCTCTCTTGAATATCGAGTTGCTTCTTCAGCTCCTTCAACTCTTCAGGTCCAAGCTTGTAAGGACGCTTGCACACTGGTTCTGTGCCAGGTTCAAGATCAATGACGAATTCAACTGGCCGGTGCGGAGGCATTCCTGGAAGCTCTTCTGGAAAGACGTCTTGATATTCGCAAACGACTGGAATCTGTGAGATAGCATCCAGTTCACCCTTCTCATTGAGAGAAAACAGACGGATGGTATCATCACGAGCGGCAAACACAATTACATCCTCAGATGAATGAGTCAATTGAATCTTCCTGGCTGCACAATCAAGCTGAGCCTTGTGCTTAGAAAGCCAATCCATTCCGAGAATAAGATCAATATCCGAGTCACCAAGAACCGTTGGAGAAGATAGAAATTTGTAGTCACCCAAAGTGATGGTAACATCCGGAGCAATGGAGTTAGAATGCATGCGCCTACCGGGAGAGACAACTGCTAATGGACTAGGCAAAATTTGCAAAGCCAAACCATGCTTAGATGTAAACGGTCTCGAGATGAAACAATGCGATGCACCTGTGTCAAAAAGAACTTTAGCTGGAATATCATTAACAGGAAGGTTACCCATGATGACATCTGACGAGTCCTCTGCCTGAACTGCATTCATCAAGTTGACCTTGGCATGCTTCGGGTTATGCTTGACCACAGTTGTACTTTCCGATCTCACAGGAGGAGGAGGAGGAAGACGCCTCTGATTGAAACACTTGTTGGCATAATGGCCCTTCTATTGGCACTTGTTGCACGTGACCTCTGAAAGCGGACGGTGATACGGAGCACTCGATCTTGGAACTTGAGACGAAGTCTTGTTCTGAAAGCCAGGGTTGGGTGGGTGGGAAGATCCATTGCCACCTTTGCTCTTCTGATACGGCTGACGAAACGGAGGAGGAGGAAGCCAATACTTCTGCTGCTTGGCCACTTGAGTAGAGGAAGAAGGAGTAGCATCTCTGACTCGCTTCTTGGAAGCATCACATCTCAGTTGAGCGGCCTCTTGCTTCAATGCCATGTTGTAGAACTCATCGTACCTCAAGGGCTCAAAGAGAACAAGAGCTAGCTGGATTTCTTCTCATTAGACCACCCCTGAACTGGTATATCATGCTCTTCTCATCAGGGACTTCCTGCTTAGCAAAGCGGGCGAGCTTCTGGAACAACTTGTTGTAGTCATAGACAGACAAAGAGCCTTGCTTCAGGTTGCGGAATTCCTCATGCTTACTTTCAACCACGCTCTGAGGGATATGATGAGCTTTGAAATCTTGATGGAATTCATCCCAGGTAATCACACGTCCTCCTCTGGAATCCTTGTACTGCTGGAACCACTCTGCAGCTTGGTCTTTGAGTTGGAAGGAAGCGAACTTGACAAAGTCCTCAGGCCCGACGTTACTGCACTCGAAATTCTTGCACAAGTCCACTAGCCAATCGTCAGCATCAGTTGCCTCAACACAATTGCTGAAAGTCTTTGGTTTATTTGCAAGGAACAGGTTGAGTGTAGCAAAGTGATTCTGATTGTTGCCTTGGTTGCCTTGGTTCACTTGATTGCGCTCTTGAAGAATTTGCATGATCAACTGCGTGTTTGCATTGGTTGCGGCCATCACAGCTTGCCATGCCTCCGGAGGAGGTGGAGGTGGTGGCGGATCAGGATTCAGAGTCGTCCGTGTTGGAGGAGCCATCCTGAAGAGGTTGACATCCATTAGCACATTGATAGGCAAATATTGAAGCTGAATCCAGGGGAATGAAAATTGCAACATATAGTCTTCACATCCGAACAAAATGAACGAATGCATTCCACTTGAAATGGTCACATATCCATAAATTGAGAAGCCACTTAGAATTTAGGTAGAGGAATAAATCAACAAGGTACGGATCAAGAACGAATACTCGGTAAGAAATCCGAATCTCAAACCAAATATCCGTGGAAGAAGAACTAGAGCTACAAGAATTCCCACCTATGAAACTCCCGAACCTTTCCGGTTATGCAATCAGGTGTTGGGGATACAGGGGAAGCATAATATCTCACCCAAAACTAGCAAATCCTACATCCAGCTGTATCCATCCTTCAACACATAACCGAGAAAAACTTCGGAAACCATCTACCTCAACCTTCGAAAAGCATCCGTTATACAAGTTATGGCGATACTCCCGAACTCCCGCCCCAGTACTAGGTGGCGTCGAGGTTATCTCACCAACGAACTGCATAAAAGAGATTTTCTATGTCGGCGTACTAAACTCAGGTATTCCAGAACTGCAATGATAAAATTGTGACGACAACACCTCGGAGCTCAACTCCCCGGGACACTGCCACAACCCCTAAAGACAGGAGGCACCAAGAACAATGTTCTCGTCACAAAACCATCGGAACGATTCCAAGATACCCGCGTGATACTAAAAAAAATTAGTGAAATTTGAGAAGAGAAGAGTCAAAACTCTACGCCAGGATGCCTTACCAGAGCGATGAGGAGACTGGGAAGTAAAAAAGAATTCCTAAACTCTCCGATATATAATTCCTAAATGACTCAAAAACATTTTTTCTAGACTCAACAACGGCTACTAAAAACGATCAATCAGTGGGGGCTCCTAAGGTCGGGGAAGGCTCTGATTACCAACTTGTAACGCCCTCGATGCGGCTATATCTCCCACATGTCGAGGCACGACTTAGAGGCATAACCGCATTGAAAGCAATGTTGCAAGTTAGGCAATCTTCACAACATCCCATGTAATATAAGTAATAAAAGGGGAAGGAACATAGTTGGCTTACACTCGCCACGTCAATCAAAGTACATAAATAGCATTACAAAATTCAAACACTCATGGCCCGACTACGGCGCCAAAATAAAAGATAAACCCAACATGCGACACGGTCCCGATCGCCCCAACTGGGCACCACTACTGATCATCAGGGAAAGACACGTAGTATCGGCGTGAGTCCTCGTCGAACTCCCACTTGAGCTCAAGCGCGTCATCTGGAACGGAATCATCAGGCCCTGCATCTGGTTTAATAGTAATTTGTGAGCCACAGAGACTCAGCAATCTCGCACCCTCGCGATCAAGACTATTTAAGCTTAATAGGAAAGGCAAGGAAAAATATATGGAGCTGCAGCAAGCGACTAACATATATGGTGGCTATCCTGTTCGCAAAAGAGAGCGAGAAGAGGAGGCAAAGCGCGAATGAGTAACTAAAAGAGCATCCTACGGCAAGCATTACTCCAACACCGTGTTCGCTTCCCGGACTCCGCCGAGAAGAGACCATCACGGTAACTCACACTGTTGATTCATTTTAATTAAGTTAAGGTTCAAGTTATCTACAATCGGACATTAACAAATTCCCATCTGCCCATAACCGCGGGCACGGCTTTCGAAAGTTCAAATCCCTGCAGGGGAGTCCCAACTTAGCCCATGACAAGCTCTCACGGTCAAGAAGGAATAGACCTCCTCCCGAGACGTTCCTATCAGACTCGGTATCCCAGTTCTTCGAGACACTTCGACAAGTTAAAACAAATCCATCAACACCACCCGAATGTGCCGACAAAATCCCGATAAGCTGCACATATCTCTTTCTCAGGGCACACTTAGATTGTCTTAGGTACGGGTAGGCCAGCCCAGAGTTGCCCCTGGTGGCCACCGGCAGCTGACAGGTGGACCAACACTCAGAGGAGCACTGGCCCGGGGGGTTTAAAATAAGGTGACCCTCGGGCTCCGGAAACCCAAGGGAAAAAGAGGCTAGGTGGCAAATGGTAAAACCAAGGTTGGGCATTGCTGGAAAAGCTTTAATCAAGGCGAACTATCAAGGGGTTCCCATTATAACCCAACCGCGTAAGGAACGGAAAATCCGGGAACATAACACCGATATGACGGAAAACTAGGGCGGCAAGAGTGGAACAAAACACTAGGCAAGAGGCCAAGCCTTCCACCCTTTACCAAGTATATAGATGCATTAAGATAACATGGCAATATAATGATATCCCAACAAGTAAATACTGTTCCAACAAGGAACGGTCTCCAATCTTCACCTGCAACTAGCAACGCTATAAGAGGGGCTGAGCAAAGCGGTAACATAGCCAATCAATGGTTTGCTAGGACATGGAGGGTTAGAGGTTTGACATGGCAATTTGGGAGGCTTGAAAGCAAGTGGTAGGCATCGTAGCATGGCATAGCAAAAGAGCGAGCAACTAGCAAAGCAAAGATAGTAGTGATTTCAAGGGTATGATCATCTTGCCTGCAAAGTTGTCAGAGTTGACTGGATCCTCGAAAGCAAACTCAACGGGCTCCTCGTTAGCGAACTCGTCTCCCGGCTCTACCCAAACAAGCAACAAGGACACAATCAACCACGTGCAAACTCAAACAACATGATGCAAAGATGGAATGCTATGCGGGATGCAATATGTGATGCCTATGCAAGATTTGACAAGGAATGAATGAACCTGGCCTCAACTTGAGAATCCAAGTGTGCCACTGGAAAGATGATATGAAATCGCTTGAAAACAATATAAAGATCACCGGAATCGGAGTTACGGTTTGGAAATGGCAAGCGATTCAAATATGACCACGTTCCGCGATTTACAGCAAGTAGCCATCTAAATGCAACAATATGAACATGCTACAGCACCCAAACATGACAACAAAATACATGGCAGGGATCCATTCATGATGCTTAACAAAGGACTAGCACTGAGATACGGCCAATTCATCCATTAACAGGTTCAAACAAGCATGGCAAAAATGCATTTGGCAAACAGATCTCAGACTTGGTGAAATTAACACTTGTTTGGAATTTCATATCAGATAGCACTCTTTGGAGCATGAAAACAATATGCTACAGGACCTGAACATGGCAAAGTAAAGCATGGCATGGAGCTACTCAAAGATCTTAACAAAAGTCCCTTAGTGACCTTGAGCCAAAAGGGATCAGAAAATACATTTGCAAGCATGTGAACATGGCAAAAACATAATCAGTTCTCAGACTTAGTGAAAACTGGAGCATGCTGAAAACAGATATCAAGTAGGCATGTTTACGAGCTCGATGCACTCACTACAGAGCAAGTCATGACAATCTAAGCATACACCCATCAAGAATACACAAAATGCAAGCTAGAAATGGCAAGAACAATAACATAGCATGCATGGATCAACTACAACATCCTCGACAAAATTGCTAACAAGTAGACAATCTGCCCAGATTCACGAAATGGCAAAAGTAGAGCTCGATTGACTCAAGCTAGGGTGCTCCATAATTGCAAAAAAAGACATGGATGGATAGAGCACTACAAGATTAACAAAACATCCTTACTGATCATCCTCAAAAGAGGCACGGACCACTAGGAAACAACATGAACATATGGCCAAATGAGATAAACAGATCAAGGACTTAGTGGAAATGCTAAGTCCCTGAAATCAGCATTAACGAATGCTCCACTTTGCAAGCTTGTGCTAGTCACCACACACATCACAAAAATACATGGGTTGCACCTCTGGATAGATGGAAAAACATATAACAAAACACATGTAGAGCTCAGGGGCATATCATGCACACAATAATCATGGCAAAAATGACAAATATCTAATTGGAGCAGCAGATCTGACAATTATCTCAAATAGCACTCTTCCAACAGCATTTCGGGCGTCAAGATGAACTCAAATGAAAATGATGCAATGAGATGAAATGATGTACTCTCTGAGATGAACATTTTGATATGCTATATGCCCAAAACAGAGCTACGGATGCAAAGTTACGATGCGATGAACATAGCCAAAATAATTAGGGTTTCGGGCAAAAAGTCAACCCGATCTTTTCCCAGATCCAGATCCAGCCGGCACGCTTTACGAGGATGGCCGGATTTCTCGCCGGCGTTGAGGAAGAACTCGCCGGAGACGTCGGGGCGGCCGGATCCGGGCGGGGAGGCGAGGCCGGTCGGCACCGGACGCTCACCGGCGTCGAGGGGCGGCGGCCTGTGGGATGGAGGTCCGCGGAGGAGCGGCGGAGCCAGAGCCGGAGTTCGCCGGAACTCGGGCGGCGACCGACGCCGGGCAAGGAGGCGGCGGTGCGGCGGAGAAGAAGAGGCGGCGGGGCGCGGCGGATCTGGCCCGCGCGGTTGGCGGGGAGGGCCAGCCTCGGGCCCTCGCGGGCCGGCGGCGGGAGGCGGTGAAGTGGGCGCGGCCGGGCCATGTGGTGCGTGCGGATAGGTCAGAGGAGGCGGCGGACACGTCCGGCGCCGTCCGGACGTGTCCCGCGGCGGCGGAGGTGATCTCTTTTAGGGTTAGAAGGAGGGGATCCGGAATTTGAGGAGGGGGGGGGTCTATATTTAGAGGTAGAGGGAGCTAGGAGTGTCCAAATGAGGTGCGGTTTTCGGCCACGCGATCGTGATCAAACGCTCTAGATGATGGATAAGGTTTTGGTGGGTTTTGGGCCAAAATGGAGGGGTGTTGGGCTGGAACACACACGAGGCCTTCTCGATCCCTCGGTTAACCGTTGGAGCATCAAACGAAGTCCAAATGGTACGAAACTTGACAGGCGGTCTACCGGTAGTAAACCAAGGCCGCTTGGAAAGTCTTGGTCCAATCCGGAAATCTTTAATCCCCACACACGAAAGAAAGGTAGAAATGACCACCGGAGGAGAACGAAGCGCCGGAATGCAAAACGGACAACGGGGAAAATGCTCGGATGCATGAGACGAACATGTATGCAAATGCAATGCACATGATGACATGATATGAGATGCATGACAACAATAACAACACACGGAGACAAAGACCCGAACCCGAGAAAATAAAATAACTTAATGCCGGAAACGGCAAGAGTTGGATACATATTAGGTAAATCATATCCGGGGTGTTACACCGCCGCGCCACAAGCCGCCGCCCCGCCGCTGCCTCGCCTCGCCGGACCTCCCACTGGAGGTAGCCGCCACGCCCAGCCGCCGGTTTTTTATAAAGACCGTTCGGTTTTTTTTAGAAACCCTAGATCCGTTTTATTGGATTCGCCGGTTTTTCTTGGTTCTTCTAGTTAGCGGACGTTCGTCCGAACGTTCGTTTTAACGAATGGTTCTTCGCCCGTTAGATATAGCTAACGAATGCTCGTTCGTTAATCCGTTCGTCAGTTTTCTTTTATCGGATTTATTCTGCAATTTTTCTGATCGCGATTTCTAATCCGATCTTAGTTTTTGTTTATCTTTTCGCTCGTTTATCGGAATTAGGCGATTCAAGCGCCTGGAGTTTCGTCTCGAAATCCTCTTTACGTTTAACCAACTCAAACAAGTTTTTGTTACTATAAAATTTGACCTAGTTTCAGATTAGTAAACGAAGCTTCTTTCTTTCGTCGTTTGAGTTTCGTTGCTCCGTTTGCTTTGATTCTTTTTGAGTACCGGAGTTCTTAAGTTGAACTTTCTGGTCAACCTATCTTATTTGAGTTTTGCCTGTGCATCGTTTCTTTTTACTTATGTATGCTTGCAATAGAATTCCCGGAGTGCGAAGCGTGTTACTACGAGTCTCTAGGATTCGCGGATCGTCAGCAAGTGAAGTAACACTTTGATCATATCCCTTTATCACCTAGTTTTTATGCATTAGTTCCAATCCTCAAACATTGCATGATTAGGATGTCATTAACTTGTGGGTTGGGAAGTAGTTGCTGAGGTAGAACCTATTGCCCTGTTATATTCAAACCCTTGGGAGTTACTTCTATGTATTGCTTATATTGGTATGCTATGCTCGTAGACGTGGTTTGGGTTTGAGTGAAATTCATGACAGCTATGAGAATGTTAATTAATGGTTCAACTGAAGGTGGCAACATAATCAAACAACTGGGTGGATTGAGGCACCTGGGGAACCCAGTGTAGTCTGTTTTTTTTGGAAATCCCGGGGTACCCGTGTGATCTTCCTATGGACCGCCACCCAGGCTCAAAGGGAACTGAGATGATTCATGCTAGAAACTTCTGTGTGTGCAGCCACAAGCTATTATGGGCTCTAGCATAGTTGAGTAAGTTACGTGAAGCTCTTGAAGAGGTCGATCAGCAGGTAGTGGGTTTTGTAGGTTTGGTATGGTCTACCCGGAGTAGAGAGTTAACGTTTCTGAAAGACCGTGTCTCGGTCATTCGTTTCTCAAACACCCTGTAGTGCGAGAAATCCAACGGAGGTGATCGAGTCTTGTGGGGGAAAGTGCGCAAACCTCTGCAAAGTGTACAATCTAATCATGGTTAGCCGTGTCCCCGGTTATGGACAATTCTTGAGTATCTAGTACTTGGGTTATCACATGTATCTCACCATGTTTAATTAATATTATTGGGTTGTTAATCACTTTAATTGGGATTGAGTTGGGGGTACCTTCTCAATGATGTTTAAACCACCATGATAGTTAAATAAAAATCTATTCCTTTGTTGTAGGGAAAAATTGGCTTTTCGCAAAAAACTGTAACCATAGAGCTTTCCACCAGCCATATATGCATGTAGTGATAGCATTATTCTGTTTCTGCTCTACTGTGTTATATTGCCAGCATATTCCATGTGCTGACCCGTTTTCGGGCTGCAACGTATTATGTTGTAGACTTTTCAGACGAGGAGTAAGGTTCATTAGGTCATTGCCGTGCAGCTCAGCTATGCCGTTGGAGTTGATGGACTCACTTTATCTTCCAAGCCTTCCGCTGTTATCGCATTAGATGGCCTTAAGCCATATTATTGTAATAAGTTCTCTTTTAGACTTTTCGATGTAATAAGTGTGTGATTGCTACTCTGTTATAAATCCTCGAGTACTGTGTGTGTTAGCATTACCAATCCAGGGATGACACTGAAGCACAGAGACTTGACCATCCGAGGTCGGGTCGCTACATAAAATGACAACTCATGTCTATGGTTAGGAAACATAACCATCATTGATTCAACGAGCTAGTCAAGTAGAGGAATACTAGTGACACTCTGTTTGTCTATGTATTCACACATGTACTAAGTTTCCGGTTAATACAATTCTAGCATGAATAATAAACATTTATCATGACATAAGGAAATATAAATAACAACTTTATTATTGCCTCTAGGGCATATTTCCTTCAGTCTCCCACTTGCAATAGAGTCAATAGTCTAGTTCACATCATCATGTGATTTAACACCAATAGTTCACATCTTTATGTGATTAGTTCACATCTCCATGTGACTAACACCCAAAGGGTTTACTAGAGTCGATAATCTAGTTCATATCGCTATGTGATTAACACCCAAAGAGTGATCATATTTTTCTTGTGAGAGAAATTTAGTCAACGGGTCTGCCACATACAGAGCCGTATGTATTTTGCAAATGTTCTATGTCTACAATGCTTTGCACGGAGCTACTCTAGCTAATTGATCCCACTTTCAATATGTATCTAGATCAAGACTTAGAGTCATCCAGATCGGTGTCAAAGCTTGCATCGACGTAACTCTTTACGATGAACTCTTTGTCACCTCCATAACCGAGAAACATTTCCTTATTCCACTAAGGATATTTTTGACCGCTGCCCAGTGATCCACTCCTAGATCACTATTGTACCCTCTTGCCATACTTATGGTGAGGTATACAATAGGTCTGGTACACAGCATAGCATATTTTATAGAACCTATGACTGAGGCATAGGGAATGACTTTTCATTCTCTTTCTATTTTCTGCCGTGGTCGGGTTTTGAGTCTTTACTCAACTTCACACCTCGCAACACAGGTAAGAACTCCTTCTTTGACTTTTCCATTTTGAACTACTTCAAAATCTTGTCGAGGTATGTACTCATTGAAAATATATCAAGCGTCTTAATCTATCTCTATAGATCTTGATGCTCAATATGTAAGTAGCTTCATCGAGGTCTTTCTTTGAAAAACTTTTTTCAAACACTCCTTTATGCTTTCCAGAAAATTCTACATTATTTCCGATCAATCAATAGGTCATTCACATATACTTATCAGAAATATTGTAGTGCTCCCACTCACTTTCTTGTAAATACAGGCTTCACCACAAGTCTATATAAAACCATATGCTTTGATCACTTTATCAAAGCATATATTCCAACTCCGAGATGCTTGCACCAGTCCATAGATGGATCGCTGGAGCTTGATCACTTTGTTAGCACCTTTAGGATCGACAAAACCTTCTAGTTGCATCATATACAACTCTTCTTTAAGAAATCAATTAAGGAATGCAGTTTTGACATCCATTTGCAAGATTTCATAAAATGCGGCAACTGCTAATATGATTCGGACAGACTTTTAAGCATCGATACGAGTGAGAAAATCTCATCATAGTCAGCACCTTGAACTTGCCAAAAACATTTTGCGACAATTTGAGCTTTGTAGATAGTAACACTACTATCAGCGTCCGTCTTCCTCTTTGAAAATCCATTTATTTTAATGGCTCACCGATCAACGGGAAAATCAATCAAAGTGCAGACTTTGTTCTAATACATGGATCTCATCTCAGATTTCATGGTTTCAAGCCATTTCACAGAATCTGGGCTCATCATCGCTTCCTCATAGTTCGTAGGTTTGTCATGGTCAAGTAACATGACATCCAGAAAGGATTACCGTACTACTCTAGTGCGGACCATACTCTGGTTGACCTACAAGGTTCGGTAGTAACTTGATCTAAAGTTTCATGATCATCATCATTAGCTTCCTCACTAATTGGTGTAGGAATCACAAGAACTGATTTCTGTGATGAACTACTCTCCAATTCGGGAGAAGGTACAATTACCTCATCAAGTTCTACATTCCTCCCACTCACTACTTTCGAGAGAAACCCCTTCTCTAGAAAGGATCCACTCTTAGCAACAAAGATCTTGCCTTCGGATCTGTGATAGAAGGTGTACCCAACAGTTTCTTTTGGGTATCCTATGAAGACGCATTTCTCCGATTTGGGTTCGAGCTTATCAGGTTGAAACTTTTTCACATGATCATCATAGCCCCAAACTTTAAGAAACGACATCTTAGGTTTCTCGCTAAACCATAATTCATATGGCGTCATCTCAACGGATTTAGATGGTGCCCTATTTAACGTGAATGCAACTGTCTCTAATGCATAACCCCAAAATGATAGTGATAAATGGGTAAGAGACATCATAGATTGCACCATATCTAATAAAGTACGGTTATGATGTTCTGACACACCATTACGTTGTGGTGTTCCATGTGGCGTGAGTTGCGAAACTATTTTGCATTGCTTCAAATGAAGACCAAACTCGTAACTCAAATATTCTCCTCCACAATCAGATTGCAGAAACTTTATTTTCTTGTTACAATGATTTTCCACTTCACTCTGAAATTCTTTGAACTTTTCAAATGTTTCAGACTTATGTTTCATCAAGTAGATATACCCATATCTGCTCAAATCATCTGTGAAGGTCAGAAAATAACGATACCCGCCGCGAGCCTCAACACTCATCGGACCACATACATCAGTATGTATTATTTCCAATAATACAGTTGCTCGCCCCATTGTTCCAGAGAACGGAGTCTTAGTCATCTTGCCCATGAGGCATGGTTCGCAAGCATCAAGTGATTCATAATCAAGTGATTCCAAAAGCCCATCAACATGGAGTTTCTTCATGCACTTTACACCAATATGACCTAAACGGCAGTGCCACAAATAAGTTGCACTATCATTATTAACTTTGCATCTTTTGGCTTCAATATTATGAATATGTGTATCACTACGATCGAGATTCAATAAACCATTTATATTGAGTGTATGACCATAGAAGGTTTTATTCATGTAAATAGAACAACAATTATTCTTTGACTTAAATGAATAATCGTATTGCAATAAACATGATCCAATCATATTCATGCTCAATGCAAACACCAAATAACATTTATTTTAGGTTCAATACTAATCCCGAAGGTAAAGGGAGTGTGTGATGGTGATCTTATCAACCTTGGAATCACTTCCAACACACATCATCACCTCGCCCTTATCTAGTCTATGTTTATTTTGCAACTCCCGTTTCGAGTTACTACTCTTAGCAACTGAACTAGTATCAAATACCGAGGGGTTTCTATAAACACTAGTAAAGTACACATCAATAACATGTATATCCAATATACCTTTGTTCAGTATGCCATCCTTCTTATCCGCCAAGTATCTAGGGCAGTTCCACTTCCAGTGTCCATTTCCTTTGCAGTAGAAGCACTCAGTTTCAGGATTGAGTCTAGCTTTGGGCTTCTTCATAGGAGTGGCAACTTGCTTGCCATTCTTCTTGAAGTTCCCTTTCTTTCCCTTGCCCTTTTACTTGAAACTAGTGGTCTTGTCAACCATCAACACTTGATACTTTTCTTGATTTCTACCTTTGCTGATTTCAGCATCGCGAAGAGCTTGGGAATTACTTTCGTCATCCCTTGCATATTATAGTTCATCACGAAGTTCCAATAAATTGGTGATAGTGACTAGAGAAATCTGTCAATCACTATTTTATCGGGAAGATTAACTCCCACTTGATTCAAGCAATTGTAGTACTCAGACATTCTGAGCACATGCTCACTGATTGAGCTATTCTCCTCCATCTTGTAGGCCAAGTACTTGTCAGAGGTCTCATACCTCTCGACACGGGCATGAGTATGAAATACCAATTTAAAATCTTAGAACATCTTATATGTTCCGTGGTGTTCAAAACGTTTTTAAAGTCCCGGTTCTAAGCCGTAAAGCATGGTGCACTAAACTATTAAGTAGTCATCATACCAAGCTTTGTCAAACGTTCATAACACGTGCATATGCTCCTGCAATAGGTCTGTTACCTAGCGGTGCATTGAGGACATAATTTTTCTGTGCAGCAATGAGGATAATCCTCAGATCAAGGACCCAGTCTGCATCATTGCTACTATCATCTTTCAACTTATTTTTCTCTAGGAACATATCAAAAAATAAATGGGGAGCTACATCGCAAGCTATTGATCTACAACATAGATATGAAAATACTATCAGGACTAAGTTCATGATAAATTAAAGTCCAATTGATCATATTACTTAAGAACTCCCACTTAGATAGACATCCCTCTAGTCATCTAAATGATCATGTGATCCAAATCAACTAAACCATGTCCGATCATCACGTGAGATGGAGTAGTTTTCAATGGTGAACATCACTATGTTGATCATATCTACTATATGATTCACGCTCGACCTTTCGGTCTCCAGTGTTGCGAGGCCATATCTGCATATGCTAGGCTCGTCAAGTTTAACCCGAGTATTCCGCGTGTGCAAAACTGGCTTGCACCCGTTGTATGTGAACGTAGAGCTTATCACACCCGATCATCATGTGGTGTCTCAGCACGACGAACTGTCGCAACGGTGCATACTCAGGGAGAACACTTATACCTTGAAATTTAGTGAGAGATCATCTTATAATGCTACCACCGAACTAAGAAAAATAAGATGCATAAAGGATAAACATCACATGCAATCAAAATATGTGACATGATATGGCCATCATCATCTTGTGCCTTTGATCTCCATCTCCAAAACACCGTCATGATCTCTATCGTCACCGGCATGACACCATGATCTCCATCATCTTGATCTCTATCAACGTGTCGTCACATGGTCGTCTCACCAACTATTGCTTTTGCAACTATTGCTATCGCATAGCGATAAAGTAAAGCAATTATATGGCGCTTGCATCTTATGCAATAAAGAGACAACCATAAGGCTCCTGCCAGTTGCCGACAACTTTAACAAAAACATGATCATCTCATACAACAATGTATATCTCATCACGTCTTGACCATACCACATCACAACATGCCCTGCAAAAACAAGTTAGACGTCCTCTACTTTGTTGTTGCAAGTTTTACGTGGCTGCTACGGGTTGAGCAAGAAATGTTCTTACATATGCATCAAAAACCACAACGTGGTATAGTGATTGCTTTTTGATCTTCAGAAAGAACTTTGTTCATTGAACCCAATTCAAGTAAAGTTGGAGAAACAGACACCCACTAGCCACCTATGTGCGAAGCCCTTCGGTAGAACCAGTCTCGCATAAGCGTACGCGTAATGTCGGTCTGGGCCGCTTCATCCAACAATGTCGTTGAATCAAGAATCAACTATTGACGGCAAGCAATATGTATATACCCACGCCCACAACTCCTTTGTGTTCAACTCATGCATATAACATCTACGCATAAACCTGGCTCTGATACCACTGTTGGGGAACGCAGTAATTTCAAAAAAAATCATATGCACACGCAAGATCATGGTGATGCATAGCAACGAGAGGGGAGAGTATTGTCTACGTATCCTCGTAGACCGTAAGCGGAAGCGTTATGACAACGCGGTTGATGTAGTCGTACGTCTTCATGATCGACCAATCCTTGCACCGAACGTACGACACCTCTGTGGTCTGCACATGTTCAGCTTGGTGACGTCCCGCGAACTCATGATCCAGTAGAGCTTCGAGGGAGAGTTCCGTCAACACGACAGTGTGATGACGGTGATGATGTTGCTACCGAAACAGGGCTTAACCTAAGCACCGCTACAATATTACCGAGGTGGATTATGGTGGAGGGGGGCACCGCACACCGCTAAAGATCAATGATCAACTTGTGTGTTCATGGGGTGCCCCCTTCCCCCGTATATAAAGGAGTCGAGGAGGAGGAGGGCCGGCCCTCTCTATGGCGCGCCCTAGGGGAGTCCTACTCCCTCCGGGAGTAGGATTGCCCCTTCCAAGTAGGAGTAGGAGAGGAAGGAAGGAGGAGAGAGGGAGGAAGGAAAGGGGGGCCGGACCCCTTACCAATTCGGATTGGGCTTGGGGGCGTGCCTCCCTCTCTTCCCTTCCCTCTCCTCTATTCCACTAAGGCCCAATAAGGCCCATATACTCCCCAGGGGGTTCCGGTAACCTCCCGGTACTCCAAAAAAATGCCCGAACCACTCGGAACCATTCCAATTTCCAAATATAGGCTTCCAATATATAGATCTTTACGTCTCACCATTTTGAGACTCCTCGTAATGTCCGTGATCAAATCTGGGTCTCCGAACTACCTTCGGTACATCAAAACACATAAACTCATAATACCTATCGTCACCGAACGTTAAGCGTGCGGACCCTACGGGTTCGAGAACTATGTAGACATGACCGAGACATGTCTCCGGTCATTAACCAACAGCGGAACCTGGATGCTCATATTGGCTTCTACATATTCTACGAGGATCTTTATCGGTCAAACCGCATAACGGTATACGTTGTTCCCTTTGTCATCGTTATGTTACTTGCCCGAGATTCGGTCGTCGGTATCTCAATACCTAGTTCAATCTCGTTACTGGCAAGTCCCTTTACTTGTTCTATAATTCTACATCTCGTAACTAACTCATTAGCTACATTGCTTGCAAGGCTTATTATGATGTACATTACCGAGAGGGCCCAGAGATACCTCTCCGATAATCAGAGTGACAAATCCTAATCTTGATCTATGCCAACTCAACAAACACCATCGGAGACACCTGTAGAGCACCTTTATAATCACCCAGTTACGTTGTGACGTTTGGTAGCACACAAAGTGTTCCTCCGGTATTCGGGAGTTGCATGATCTCATAGTCATAGGAACATGTATAAGTTATGGAGAAAGCAATAGCAACAAACTAAACGATATCATGCTAAGGTAACGGATGGGTCAAGTCAATCACATCATTATCTAATGATGTGATCCCGTTAATAAAATGGCAACTCATGTCTATGGTCAGGAAACATAACCATCATTGATTCAACGAGCTAGTCAAGTAGAGGCAAACTAGTGACACTTTGTTTGTCTATGTATTCACACATGTACTAAGTTTCCGGTTAATACAATTCTAGCATGAATAATAAACATTTATCATGATATAAGGAAATATAAATAACAACTTTATTATTGCCTCTAGGGCATATTTCCTTCATCGGGACCACTCCCGGTGATGAACATAGTTTGAGGAGTTCATGTATTCACTAAGTGTTAATGCTTTGGTCCGGTACTCTATTAAAAGGAGGCCTTAATATCCCTTAGTTTCCAATAGGACTCTGCTACCATGGGAGGGTAGGACAAAATATGTCATGCAAGTTCTTTTCCATAAGCACGTATGACTATATTCGGAATACATGCCTACATTACATTGATGAACTGGAGCTAGTTCTGTGTCACCCTATGTTATAACTGTTGCATGAGGAATCACATCTGACATAATTATCCATGATTGATCCATTTCCTACGAGCTTTTCACATATTGATCTTTGCTTAGTTACTTCTCCGTTGCTACTGTTACAATTGCTACAAAAACTACTACTGTTACTATTGCACCGTTACTGTTACTTCCATACTACTTTGCTACTAAATATTTTGGTGCAGATATTAAGTCTTTCAGGTGTGGTTGAATTGACAACTCAACTGCTGATACTTGAGAATATTCTTTGGGTCCCCTTGTGTCGAATCAATAAATTTGGGTTGAATACTCTACCCTCAAAAACTGTTGGGATCCCCTATACTTGTGGGTTATCATCTTGTGATGGATCAATTCCTAGAGAGAGTGATTCATTAGATAAGTGATCATCACAATGTTCATCTTTATGAATTCTAATGTCTTGGGAGATGATATTGCTAATGATTCCAACATCTCCTTTGGCACGCATGAGGTTTGTAAGCTTAAATAGACAATCACCAAACTTAGATCATTGAATTCATCTTACTCAAAGCAATAGACTTGTGAAGAATCTCATCTAAGTTTTGCAAGGAATAATGTGGAAATTGTTCCTCAAGAAATATCCATATGGTGTAAGCACAATCAAGAGCGGGCAAGCTAGCAATCAAGTTTCTAGGTAATCCTCTAGTGATTAAATTGATGGCTCTAAGATTACGGATCGTGTTAATAGACTCATCAAGGGTAGGATGCAAGGGGTCAACAAGGCGCGCACAAGGAGTAGTAATGTACTTGTTCAAGTGATATTCATTGAAAATCTCAAGCATCTCAATTTTCCAGTCATGAAAGAACTCTCCATCAAGTATAGGCACTCTACGTCGAAGTCTCCCCAATATAGACTCACTCATCTTCCTCCAATGTTGTTTACACCAAAGCAATGGAGACCAATGCTCTGATACCAATTGTAGGATCAAGAAGAGGTGTCTAGATGGGGGTGATTAGACCCTCAACAAAGAAAAGTAGTAGTTTTTTAAATTCTTTTAAGTTATGGTGGAGTTTTAGCACAAGTTTAAACATTCACAATACATTTCAAGCAAGCATGACAAGAGTATATGAGCAGCGGAAAGTAAAGAATGCAACTTTCAAGAAAGTAAAGGGATGGGATTGGAGTGTGCAAACGCAATTGGAGACACGAAGATTTTTGGCATGGTTCCGATAGGTGGTGCTATCGTACATCCACGTTGATGGAGACTTCAACCCACGAAGGGTAAGGGTTGCGCGAGTCCACGGTGGGCTCCACCCATGAAGGGTCCACGAAGAAGCAACCTTGTCTATCCCACCATGGCCATCTCCCATGAAGACTTGCCTCACTTGGGTAGATCTTCACAAAGTAGGCGATCTCCTTGCCATTACAACTCCTTGGTTCAACTCCACAATCTTGACGGAGGCTCCCAAGTGACACCTAACCAATCTAGCAGACACCACTCTCCAAAAGGTAATAGATGGTGTGTTGATGATGAACTCCTTGCTCTTGTGCTTCAAATGATAGTCTCCCCAACACTCAACTCTCTCACACAGATTTAGATTTGGTGGAAAGATGATTTGAGTGGAAAGCAACTTGGGGAAGGCTAGAGATCAAGATTCTTGAGGTTGGAATGGAATATCTTGGTCTGAACACATGAGTAGGTGGTTCTTTCTTAGAAAATGTATGCTGGAAGTGTAGGCACGTTCTGATGGCTTTCTCCACGAATGAAGGATGGGTGGAGGGGTATATATAGCCTCCACACAAAATCTAACTGTTACACACAATTTACCAAACTCGGTGGGACCGAATCATGAAACTTAGTCAGACCGATTTAGTTCGAAATGTGAACGTTAGGATTTTTGGTGGGACCGATGTGCTAGGGTTAGGGTAAAACCTCAACTCGGTTTGACCGATTACACAAACTCGGTGGGACCGATTTTGGTAATAAGAAAAACAGAGAGTTGGTCAAGCAAACTCGGTGGGACCGATTGCATATCTCAGTGAGACCGAAATTATTGCAACAGGTAACATAGAGTTTGCAAGCCCGTCTCGATGAGACCGAGATCCCATCGATGAGACTGAATTGATTAGGGTTTGTGGCAATGGCTATGTCAAATGAACTTGGTGGCGCCGGATAGATCAAATCGGTGGGGCTGAGTTTGACTTTTGGTTTGGGACATATGTGGAAATGAGAAACTGGTTGAGGGCTTTTGGAGCATATCACTAAGCATTTTGAACAAGCAAGCCATTAAGCAAAACCTCATCCCCTTTTAATAGTATTGGCTTTTCCTATGTACTCAATGTGATCTTGGATCACTAAGATGAAAATGAAGAGTCTTGAGCTTTTGCCAATCTTGTGTCCTTAGCATCTTGAAGGGGTTCCACATCCTCTTGTCCACGCCACTACACTGTTGAACTCATCTGAAATATGCTAGATAAAGGTATTAATCCAACAAGAGATATGTTGACATTAATTACCAAAATCACCCAGGGAGCACTTGTGCTTTCAGCGGGAGATGCACCCTCCACTTCAAGTATGATGGCCTCGCAACCCTCTACGTGAGGGTGTTTGGGGAAGACGGACGCCGCACGGGGAGCTGCCCCAAGGATGGCAGCAGCGATGATGAGCTTGGCCTTGGCGACGGCGGCGACGTTGACGAGGGTGAGCTTGCCCTTGGCGATGGTCACGCCTCCTCCCGCAGCGGTGGCTCCCCCTCCGCCGAGAGCACTAGTAGTGGCGGCTATGATGAACAACCGCACCGCCGGACTCGGATCGGGGAAGGCGACGGGCCATCTCGCCGCCGTGCTTCGTTGAAGCGGGAGGAGGGCTCAGACTGAGCTCTAGGCATTGCTAGAGCCTGGCCTCGGGAGCTATTGTGGTCGTGTGGCCTACTTTTGTTTCTCCTTTCCTTTCCCCTGCATTTGAAAAAACTAGAGGGCACTGCTGGGGTGTGTAATGAACTGCGGTGCTTGCGCCACTATGTTATGTTTGCCACTTTGATGTTGTGCCATGATACTTGTGTTTCCACTAGGTGCGGCCAGGGTAACTTAGCTCTATGTGCTTGCGGTAGTATCCCATGTCGTGAGGGCAGACCTTGCCTGCTATATCCCCTGAGGCTTCCTTCCCGGCGGCTCAAGAGCCACCGATCCTTAGGAGACGTTGTATAGCTGCAGAGTTTCTCTTTCTTTTTTAAAAGGCCTCACGAGGCGCCTCGTCCTATCTCGCATGAGCCCCCGAGCATGGGTTGGTTGTGGCTAGCACACCGCGTCGCACTGCCCGGAGGCACGAACTTAAGAGGGTGCACGTGCCCACGAGCTTGTTCGAGAGCGTCTCACGAGGATTAAGGACACCGGAGCCCTAGGGCAACGAGGCTTCGGCGAGGTGTGATTGCGGGCGAGCCCAGGTGACACACCAGCCTAGCCCCCGCATGCGAGACGCGCGAGGAGGAGCGACTGGCAACTGCCGCTCTTCCTGGGGCAAGACAGAAAGGCGAATGAATAAGAGAGAAAATTCCAACCCTGGTGAACGAAAGACGTGAAAAATCCAAATTCATTCAAGAAGTCAAAAACCAGCTACGGAAAGCAAGCAAAGAACAGCCACGTCCGGCACCTAGACTAGTCTTCATGTCTTCCCACCAGCGCGGAACATGGGGCCTCCACTAGGACGTGGGTGGGAGCCCCCGTGAGGCCCAGGGCGACCTCAGGAGACTCCGGGGCGTGTACAACCCCAACTCGTTATTACGTGAGAGTGTCATGAGCGGAGACCTTCATAGGCGTGGGGCCTTGCTTCATGGGTTGAACTCCCGGAGGTGCTGGATGTTCCAGGCGTTCTAGATGGGGATCCCGTCCTGCGTCTCCAGGAGCGCGGCGCCATGCCTGGAGACACGGCGACCCTAAACGGGCCCTCCCACATATGGGCGAGAGCTTATGCAGCCCTTCGCTGGAGAGCACCCACCTCGAGCATCCTGGGCGAACGTTGCAGCAGTGGTACCGCCACAGCGCCTGCTGGTACCTCGCAGCTCGGAGCGAGGCCTGGCGGTGGCGTTCCTCCCTCAGCACGAGGTCCATCCCCCGTGTGGCGTCCTGGCATGCCACATCAGACGCCAAGACTCGTGTGGAGCGATGCCTGACCTCGTGAGGGAGAACCGCCTCAGCTCCGTAGATGAGGAAGAATGGGGTCTCGCCCGTCGGCTTGGTCGTGGTGGTGTGGATGGACCACAACACGGACTGGAGCTCGTCGAGCCATCCCGTGCCACAGGCCTCGAGCTTCTTCTTGAACGTTCTTGCCTTGAGGCCCCTCGGTACTTCTGCATTAGCGCGCTCGGCCTGGCCATTGCTCTTGGGGTGTGCCATTTAGGCGTAGCATATCTGCGTTCCAAGGTTAGCTCAATATGTTTTGAAAAGGTTGCTGGTGAACTGCGAGCCATTGTCGATGATGATGCGATTGGGAACCCCAAATCGGCTCACGAGGCCCTTGATGAACTTGACGGCCGAGCCGGCCGGGATGGTGCAGACGGCATCCACCTCCGCCCACTTGGTGAATTTGTTGATGGCGACGCAGAGCACTACAAAAAAAATACACTTCCGTGATGATACGTGTTTGTCATAGTAGGTCACTTTTTTTGTCATGCATGTATATCCATGACAAATTGATGACACGTGGCATCCACCGTAACGGAACACCGTTAAGCTATCGGGTCGGGTTTTGGATCCGATAACCCGTTAACAGCCCCGACCAATGGGAAATTTCCATGTGTAAAATTCTTATTGGCCGGACGAAACACGTGTCAGCTCGTCAGTGGGTCAGATAGGTGCCTATGATACGTTGACACGTGGCACGGCCCAACAGAGGCCCATTTCTGTGAAAAGGCCAGCCCATTTGACTTGGTCAAAAGGTGGCGGGCCGGCCCATGGAGAGCCTGTTAACGGCCTGTTCGCATATAGCCCATTTACAGCCCGCTAACTCAAGGCCCATTACGCCCTATCCGAATTAGGCCCAGTAGCGTCATCTAGGCCATCCAATATGATTCCAGCCTGTTTTCACTTCTGGCCCATGTATGGCCCATGACGTCTTTCGGCCCATATGAGGCCCTATGTAACTCTTGGCCTATTAACGACCCGTGGTGAAACTAGCCCGTAATGAATAGTGTATCACTTTACACCCATTAGCGGCCCGTGGTGAAACTGGCCCATAATGAACAGTGTATCACTTTATACCCATTAACGGCCCGTTATTCCGTTGGGCCGTTTCTAGCCCATGTTATCTTTCGGCCTTCTCAGAGCCCATTTATTCTTGGGCTCATTTCCAGCATTCGTTTACTTACGGCCCGTTACTGTCATTTTCTGCTTGTGGGCCAAATTCAGCCCGTGGTTACAGTCGGCCCGTTTGTGGTCCGTTAATACGTTGGGCCATTTTCATAGCGTCATCAAATACGGCCTATTAACGATTGCCCGTTACGGTCGGCCCGTGAACGGACGATTCCAACTCTAGCCCGTTTACGTCCATAATGCGGCCTGTTATTGGCCCATGTTTGGCCAATCGATCATATGGCCCGTATAAGGCCCATTGATAATACGGCCCGTAGAAGGCCCATTGTTTCTATGACCCGTAGAAGGCCTACTGTTTCTATGGCCTATAGAAGGCCCACTGTTTCTACGGCCCGTAGGAGGCCCAGTGTCACTACAGTAAATATTAGCCCATGGTTATGGTGGCCTAGTTTTAAAAAATAGGTTATTGCAGTCACTAGTTAACCGCGGAAAAAAAACTGCAATGACTACAAGCAAACAAATAAACAAGACAACAAGGAAATAAATAAGCAAGCAACTAACGCTAGGCTATCACGGGTATTACACATATTACATCCACTAGGCATCAAAGTTCGCCACCAGTGCAAATATAGGGAACAAAGCAGCATATCATATACACTGGCCGTCAAAATTGGCCACCAGTGCAAATAAACGCGGCAGCAAAACAAGAGCATAAGTGAAACAACTTCAGAAGAGCTCAAGAATCGTTATCCTGGGTATCCACCATGCTGGCAATAAGCTTAGCAAGCTGATTAGCTTTGTCCTGTTTGGCGCTAAAATTCTCCAACGCTTGCTGTTGCACCAGAAAGTATGCATCTGAATGCTCCAGGGACTTCCGCAGTCCTTCCGCTTCTTGTCGCAGCACAGCTGATCGATGTCTTTCAGCTTGTAGTTGAGACTCAAGAAACCGAACTGATTCAGACAGTGAGTTTGAATAGCTTGTGCAAGCGGTAGTGGCCAGTAACTCCAACAGTAAACCAAGACACGATGTGTCACTATCCTGAACCTTATCTGCATTACTTCCTTTACCGCTGCTTAATAAGGCACTCTTCCCCAATATTCTGTCAGCATTCTAAAAGAAGAAACAAGCAGACACATAACAAGTTTGGCATGTACTAGTATATGAAACTCATTTCGGTGAACCAGTTCATTAGTAAGGTGGACAGGATTAAACTACAAAGTCTTCTATTGCCAAGTACTAGTACACAATAAAAGCATCAAACAAACATATATCTATGTCCTATGGTAGCAATGGAATCTTAAATTCGAACAGTTGTTCTTCAGGTTTAGGCACTTGTTCTACATGAACAGAGTACAGTAAGACGCAAGAATATAATACTTAAAAATAGAAAATGATCTCATAGTCCTTACCATATTCTTGGTTCGGGACCAATACAGAACAAGGCATTCCTAGTCATCGTCCAGTAAATGTGTCTCGGGAGAACGTAAGGGAATTTGATGAGTTTCTTTGCCGGTGAAGTACGTTTTCTTCAGGTAATTCCGATACTTCCACCAAGCATTCTTGAAGATAGCAGAGGTATTAGCACAGGTTACCTCATCCTGAGTTTCCAAATCGGTCCTTCTCTATAGAGAAAAATGGGAAAATTTGTTGTATTATAACCATCATGGAGGTAGGATGTATGAGACGAAGCAAAGTAATTGCCATGAATAACATTACTTACACATAACTCCTGGACAAACACCTGCAACTGGCATTTTGCTTCATCTTCAGTATAATATTTCCAAGATGGGAAGATACACACATACGATTTAACAATATCAAATGCGATAGATGCTAAACTACGACTAGCTGGTTGTGCTTCCTCCACAGGAATAAGCGTACTAACTGGTGGAGTTGGGGTTCGCCGTGATAGTACTGGCCCTTTGGACACTGGAGCTGCTTTACTAACCGCTCTTGTTTGGGAGCTCTGTGGTGGAGATGGTGCTATGTCAACAGGAACTAGGTTACTATCGGCTGGGGTTGGGGTTAGATTGGGTGAAGCTGGTTTTCTGTCCATCATAGTAGGGGTACAATTTGCGAGAGTTTGGGTTATGTGTGGTAGGGCTGGTTCTTGTGCATGTACAACCGGGGTGCTATATCCACCAAGAGGTAGCACTGTTTTATTTGAAGATCGTGTTTTTAGTCCGCTACATACTGGCATCACCCGCTCCAATTCAAATGGCTGATAAACAGGAAACATGGTTGAATGTACAGACATTGTATGAGAGACAGATGCAATAGATAGTGTGGAAAAAATAGGGCATGAAATAGTTGACATGTATATTGTTTAACTAAAACGGATAGCATGACATAATTTCACATATATGATGTCTGTCTAAACTGCATAGCATAGCATAACATAATTCAAAGATATGATGAATAACTAAATAGGATCGCATGACATAATTCACCTACATGTTATCTAAGTAATCAGGATCGCATCATTTCATTCACATATGTGATTTATATGCTAAACAGAGGGCATTCGATATGATGTCTGAACTAAGAACATGGTGTTGAATATTGTGTATATGATGTCTAAACTATGCAATGCAAGACACCGTATGCATAATATGAGCAGTATAACCGTTCCAAGTTAGAGCATACACCTCAGTGGGGGAATAGGACTGGTCATCTGTCTCTGAATCCATCTCTGAGGAGCTATCGGGATCCAACAAGAGATTTGCTTCGACAGGTAGCACTGTCTGCTCTGAAGGCCTTGTTTTTATTCCAGATTTTTCCATCTCCCACCCAAATTGCTGATTCACAGGAAGAGTAGTTTAATTTACAAATATTGTCGACAAATGGAAATGTAATGAAGAAAAGGATGGGCAAGATATCATTCAAATATATGATGCCTGGTTAAACAGGATGGCATTGCACATTTCACATATATTATGGCTGGCTAAAAGACATGAGACTGCATAATTCCCATATATGATATAGAAACTAAACATGTGGCATTACAGAACATGTTTAAACTAAGCAGATGGCATATATGATGTCAAAAGTAGGCACTGCAAGGCAACATATGCATGATATGACTAACATCATCATGCCAAGGTAGAGCAAACACCTTGGGGGGTAAATAGGAGTGGTCAGTGGTGTCTGAATCTGCCTCAGAATAGATATCTTCCTCTGGATTACAATTTGGAGAGGGGTGGGGAGGGTTTGCCATTGAACCCACCATGGAGCGATGTCTGCATGACATTGTATTGCCGCGCAAAACTCTTCTCTTTTTCTCTACATGTTCAGCATGACTGTGTACAATATCTGACATGCATACGAAAAAAATATGGTGAGATTATGTAAGGAGAGCATGCAGAAATTTAGAGTGATGGTAACAACCAATGGATCGATGTTTTTCCGTTGAACCAAAATAGCCCTAATGGATCAGCGTGAATGTATAGTAATAAGTGATGCAACAAGTGTACAACCTCTTTGCCGTAGTCGTGTCGACCTCAGCATCATTGTGTTGGTCGCTGAAGCAGTTGAGGCAGAGGTGGCTGTCGGAGGTGTGCCGGAAGATCTGAGGAATCTGTAGACGGCGTCCAGGGCACTGCTCTATTGTGATGGATCGTTCTGTCCTTGGAGCAGCTCCGGTGAGCCGTAAAACGTCAAGGCTGAAGTAGCACAAGACAGACATCGTCAATCTCAAGTGGGATTCTAATAGCATCTCCAATAGATGATGTAAAATGGATGTAAAATTAACATCACCAAAAACCACTTGACTACAACAGATGAAGTAAAAACTGTTGACTCTGAACTTAACTGTCGAAAATGAAATTTACGGTGGAATTTGAATGCTACTGTCGAAACTGAACGCAATGGTAGCGGAGAGGAACTTGACATGTAGTTTAGGGAGGGCCTACAGTTCATCTTCAACCTGCACCCCCCTGAGCCGCCAGCCACCACCGGCCGAACCGCCGGCCCCAGCGCCGCCTCGCCGCCCCGAAACAACTCGCCACCGCTGCCCCGGCCAGCCCTCTAGGCCCCCCGCCCCCCCCCCACCCTGAACCCTAAGATAGATAGTGGGGTACCTCTCCGGCGAGCCCCCGTCCCCGCTGCGGGTGGTTCTTCCTTAACTCCGGCGTGCCCCCCAACCCCTAAAAATCGACTGACCCAAAAGTCGATTCAGTCGACTGAAGTGTGGCTTAATTGGAGCAGAGCAGCAGCACGAGCAAGGGGGAGAGCAGCAGCAGCAGCTGGGCGAGCGAGCGATCGAGCGAGAGCCGGAGCAGCAGCAGCAGATCCGGCTGGTATGGACGCCGCTGCCGAAGGGGCCTCGCACTGGGGGAGAGCCGTCGTGGAGATGTCGCCCGCGGCGCCAGCTTCAAGGTAGCCGCTCCATGGGGGTGCGGGATGGACCACCGTTGGCGCCGGGAGGTCGAGTTCAGGAGAAGGTGCGATGCGATGAGTGTACAACCTCTTTGGTGGCGCCGAGTAGGCCTCGGCTTCGTCCGAGGAGTTGGTGAGGATGCTACGGTTCCAGTGGAGCAGGTTAAGGCGATGCTGTGGGGATGGAGCAGCTGCGATAGACGAGGCGATCGTCGAAGTAGCTCCTTGGAGGTGGAGGACGGGGTGGCTGAACCAGCGGGACAGCGAGATGGACGACAGATCCTCTCCGGGGAGGTGGACGAGGGACGTCGAGCTGTTGCGCTGGACGACATCGTCGGGGTAGAGGCTCCGGCTGGGCAGTAGTGACGTGGAGGATGGAGGAGGGTGGGGTTTCACGGCTGGAGCGGAGAGGTTACGGCGGCCTGGGATTTCGAATGGCGAAAAGGGGGCGATGGGACGGGGTGAAGAATGACTTAGGAATGCGCTTGTCCAAAATGTAGGGTGTGTTACAAAAGTACCCCCCATCGATTTGAACTAGCGGACCTTTCGGCTCAGGGTTAGAAGGGGGATTTCGCGTGTCGGGATTTGGCAGCTGGAGGGAGTTTTCACGCGCGTTGTAATTTCGGGATAGCAAGGCGCGGGTTGTGAAGGCACCAGTTTTGGGAGCATGATATCTGAATTTTCAGGATATAACAAGACGCGGGTTGAATTTTAGGGACAAGCCTAACGTGTAGTAATATTGTACTTGTACGTACCAAATCAATTCGCACTTCCCTCAACCAAAAAGAAAACGAAAAAAATAAAACTATTCACACCACACAAAGAGAGAGTCTTGCCCCGTTTTACTATACAAATGCTATTCAAAGCTACTCCCTCCTTCCATCTATATAGGGCCTAATGCGTTTTTCGATGCTAACTTTGACCAAATATTAGAGCAATGATATATGACATGCAACTTACACAAAGCACACCGTTAAATTCGTCTGTGAAAGGTTCTTTCAATGATATAATTTTCACATTGTGCATGTCATGTACTATTAATCTTGTCAATAGTCAAAGGCGGTCTTAAAAATCTCATTACGCCCTATATAGATGGAAGGAGGGAGTATGAATCCATGTTATGTCCGATTAAATTTTTTCGCTTGCTGTATAATGCATGTAACTTACTCATACCAACATTTTAGTGCATTCCAAATGTCTATACTACCGCTGCAATTCGAACTAAATTTGAATTCATTTCTCTATTTCAATAAGAATCTACAATCATGATTTTTGCCAACTTCAACCATCATAGTTTCCTTGCTATCCGTCAGATATAAATCAGACGGCCTATAATGCAGGATGGCAGGCACACCATCATCAACAACTCCATTTTTTTTATAAGAGTAGAGATAAAACATATTAAATGTAGTATACCATGTTCATAACCACACCATGTGTATCACCGTTATATATATTCACACATCCGTCGGTTTGAAACACTATGATAAATTCTTCAAATATCCAAATTCGCTTTTTATAATGAAGTATATATGATCTCTATTCGTCTTTTACACCCACACAACCCTCTTATCTTTGTAGCTAGCGCTAACTTTCTCTTGTGCATGCACACGCCCGCATCCCTCTCACCCTCCCTCAGCATTCTCTAGCTCCATGGCGCAAATTCGTCTTTCACTTTAGGTCGTTCACCCACGGTGTGTGTAGGCCCCCCAGCTCCTTCTTTACGGCATACATCGATCGATATGCCTCTCTAGCCAGGTGCGCCTAGCACAAACACAAGCTTCCCCTCTTCTCTTGTCACCGTCCATGCCTCACTCCCACCACTATTTTCATCATTCTCGTACTCGCACACTCCTCCCCCTCGATATAGTATGCCTCTCGTACCACCTCCTACATGCATCCTTCTCTCTCTCTATCCTTCTCCTCGTGCCTCATTTGCTTCTAACACACACATGCATGTATACCGATCGATCTCCCAACATATACCTAGATCGACTTTAACTACCCCCCCCATCGATCGACGTACCTCACAAGTTATGTCTCTCCTTTATCTTACAAAGGGCGATTGATCTTCCTATGTAGTTACGTCTGCTTACCACAGCCACATCGTCCCCCCTCATCATTCGTACATGCCTCCTGACCCGTCTCTCACATGCACGTGCATAGACAACAAGCAGCCATCTCCTCTCTTATTGATATTGCGGGCGTGCCCTCCGTTTGTCTAGCAAGCCTATCCCACCATTTGTCAGAAGCAACTCCACTACCACCCCCTCCAACACTCTAGCTCTGTCTCTCTCCCAACCTTATTCATCTCCTGCACATATGCATGGATGCCGATCGATCTCCCTTAATACATGAGGCAGATCGATCTCCTTAATACATGAGGTAGGCCTCTTTCCTACTCCACACATATACCAGCCATTGTACCTCTATAGTTAATTGGGCCTCCCTCTTCCCCCACCACATACCGATAGTCGAGCGCTGTAGGTAGGTATCCATGCCACAGAGACAAACTGCACATGTCCCATCTCACGTTCCAGTAGGCCAGCCACTCTATATCTTTGACGTGGGCACACACAAATTCGATGGCACTCTTTATCGATCGCGCGCGTGCACACACACACACATCATCCCTCTCTTCGATTATATGGGACATCTCAAGCCGATGATACCTCCACTCTCTTCTCGTGGATCGCCCCCTCTATATATATGTTATATCCAGGACTCTATTTCACACACATTGCATATGTTAAATTTTTTGATTTCCCCCCCCAAAAAAACTCTCAAGAACCCACACACTATATCTCTCTAGGTTTGTATCTCTCTCACACAACCCCACGTAGGTGGTGTACGTATACAAGAAGAGAATATGTGCACCGTGCACGTACTCATGCTTCGTGCCCAGCCACACCCGCGCGGGTACACGATGGAGCTCATTTCTCCGCAGAAGCTGAATATGTTTTTGAAACATCAAGTGGCCAGAGACTCGAAAACTTATTTGCCCATTAGTGACTTGTGAGGGCGGTGGATTTTAGTTTGTACGATAATGCTGCATCAACCTAAAGTAACAAAAGTTCTTACGTAAACTTCCTAGTAATTCCCTCTTCGTAGGTGCAGCATTACTCCTAAAATTTGTAATATCAGTTTGAAACTTGTAATATTGCCATGTCCTATTCCTGCGTTTTCAAAATCCTGCGAATCAAACAGGTCCTGAGTTGGTGATGATGTTGTGCCTCCCATCTTTCACCAATAGCCGTCTGATCTAGATCTAACGCATACAAACCAAGCTTCTCCATTTTTGCAAAAAGATGCCCGCACTTGTTCCCTATTTACAAACAACTCCTTGTCTCTCACAATCAGCCTCATCTCCTCCCCACCACATCTAGGAGTAGAAGGCCGTGGAAAAATCTGGTGCGATGGCCGCTGCCGGAGCCGTCCACCCCCAATCTTGGTGTTCCGTGCAATGCACGGGCATCTACGCACGGGGAATTATGTCGAACAGGGCTAGTTGTAAGCAGGCTAGCTCTACAACCATGATGATAGTGACTGCAGATGGTGAGGCTAACTATGGTATGCCGAACACGGCGCCTATACTGAGGTGTCATCTCCGGCGCAGGGTCTTGTCACTTCACTGTGAGGAGCAGCACGTAATAATTTGACCAACGGATAGTACAGTGGTAGTACTCCTACTACTACATTGGTAGTACTACTACTAGTACTAGTAGCACCACCGTCTAGATTTAGGAGTACTACCACGTCCATCTGGATTTTAGTATTTGACTAGCAATATCTAGTAATGCATGTCACCAAAAATGTACTACTCCCTCTGTAAATAAATACATGGCGTTTTATTCCTATCGGCGAGAGAACTTAATGTTTTTTTGCTACTCCTAACTAGAGTACTAATAGGATTACATGCAATCAACTAAACACTGCATGTCATGTTTGGTAGTCTCAAGTCATTGAAAGCATGCACGACCCACATCTCTCATTGGTTGATATGTCATGAAATAAGAAACAAGGAGGGAGTTAATGCACCGTGCCTAAGTATTTTGGGATTATTTCGTTTTCGTAAGGTGACTTACACAACATTTTTGTTTACATGCATTAACATTTAATAGTTAAATCAAAGGTCAAAACTTGGCGCAAAATGCAAAGGGGACCAATAAACCAGTAAACATCAAACTTTTCTCGTTTGGCCCCAACTAGAGGTCCGGTGAGATGACTATACTGCACCGGCACGGAGGGGGACGCAGCTTCGTTGACTTACAACAACTGCCTTTGGGTGAATGACACGTGGCTCCAGGGGGTGGCTGGCCCACCTATCATAGAGCCAAAGGCAGGTGCAGTAGAGGGCCGAGGAGTAGTACGAAATCCTACACACCTACGCACGCTAACCAAGGGCTGAGTGATCACTGAAATCGCAAGATCAGTTGACTAGAAGCTACGCTAGACCCATGGAGGCGATGAGCGTGAGCATCAGCCGGCTGTGCCAGATGGTCCACGACGCCGGCCTGCGGCCCAGCACCAAGGAACGTCTCCAGGTAGTATTGCTTGAGGCCGCCAGGGCGAGGGGCCACTTGGACGACAACTTCGTCTCCTTGTTCGACGAGGTCCTCGTCGGTTTCCTCGACCAGTTCACTGTCGTCAAGAAGCTTGCGGACGACTTTGACGTAAGCCTCCAGCCGATGCGCCCAGGCTCTGTGATGCCCGCCACCCTCAACGGCCACTATGGTAACAACCTCTTCGACGCACTGGTGGTCCTGCGACTGCCCGCCGTCGCACCGGAGAATGTCCACCTCGAGGTCGCGCTCGCCGTGCAGCGCCTGGCGCAGCAAGACACCATCGACATAATCAGCCACGTCTATGCGCAAATCGTCCACAAGGACTACTACATGCAAGAGGAGAACGATAGGACGCTGGCCTTCTTGGAGCGTAGGGCAACCTTGGACGGCACTGTTCAGAAGCACATTGAGCTCGCCGCCAACGCCGCTGCTCCTCACACTTCGGTTGGTGACCTGACACACTAGGGCGTGAGGATGTCGTTGAACGTTGATGGATCTGTATGTATTTTTATCTTTCCGTCAAATCCATGTAGTAGTATATGATACTATAGTAATTATCTTACCTTTCGCATCAACTTCATAATTTTCATACGTACTCCATGCATGAACGGCGCCAGAACCAAACTTCTCATTACTCTAGGCAAAATCGTTATTTTCTATCTATCGGTCGCACCATGGAGCAGAACCAAATTTTACAAGTTACGAGTTCAGAAGGAAAAGCCTGCCGTGTTCGCGTCGCACCCCCACACGGTTGGTCCAGGACGCCGCTCAAGGGGGAATGCGTGCGGTGTTGCATTTTCACTTACAAGTGGGACCGTAGTTGAGCAAACCGACTATCGGCAAACCCCCACCCCGCCCACCGTGCGATGGCTGAGAAAATAGGAGGGAGAAGAGATGGTTGTAGCATGGACTCCAAGAAAATTGGTGTCGGATGGGACTCGTGTGGGTGGCATGTGCCGTACTGGTAGACGTGAATGCTAGTTATGGCCCATGCCACCCCACTATATTGAGCCTATATCGAGGTACGTAGAACAAATTTCCTGCAGTCCGTGCTCAACCCTCCTCTATCTCTCTTCTCAGCCAGCCAGCGAACGCGCGGAGCCCATCGTCTGTTTGCTCACATGCGTCCCCACATGTCAGTGAAAACGCAAGAGGACCCACTGAACCTGCACATCTTTCACCTCGACATGCTGGTGATGAAAAACAAATCCAATAAAGATCTTCGGTGGCCGCTTTTGGAGTTACTCAAGAGTAGTAAGATTCTATTTACAGTTTAACCCAAGATGCACATCTTGTGGCTTTAACTAGCACTCTATTTTCTTTCATGACACGACCTGGATGCTGGATGTCCCGCGTGTCGGCAAAAGGATGAAGAACCTGACCAAATCTTCGGTTCTGCTCTCGGATGAGATTAGTGCACTTGTTGATACTCCTACTAGAATAGAGGCTAGACATGAGACTAGATGCGAGGAAGCAACGTCTACTTCTTTACACTCGAAGAAGAAAGAAGCACGCAAGATCGAGCCTCCGCAGATCAACAATGGATGCATCGAGAAGGCACTAATCCAACTTACAGGAGTAGTAAAATGTATTCTTGTGGTTCTTGTTTTCTTTGGTCTTGCTTTTCTAGTCAAAATTATCGTTGGAGTTCGTGCAAAATGGAGGTGCATTTGGGGTCGTGCGTTGGAGTTGTCCTTACAAGTGGGACCACAGTTAAGGAAACCGACTATCGGCAAACCCCCACCTCGCCCGCCGCACGATGGCTGAAGTTAGAGAAACGACGAGGTTGAAGAGATTGCTCTAGCATGGACTCCAAGAAATAATATGGTGTCAGATGGATGTTGTGGTGGTGGCGTGTGCCGTACTCCTGGACGTGAATGCTTGTTCTGGTCCATGCCACCCTACTACTCCTACTACTTATTCCTACTAGTATATAGTATACTAGTATCGAGGATTCGAGGTGCTGGTTACGTACAATGAACACATTAACATATGGCTACAGTAAAAACACCCGCCCGACGCGCGAAGCATGTGAAGCTAGTACAAATTTAGAGAAGTGACTCGAAAGCCATTCATAAATTTAGTAAGTTTATCACATGCATATCATTTTATTACATACAACAGGTCATCAACCCACATCGACAACGAGGATACATTATAAATACTAAAGTTTTCACCACACAACAAATAACAAGCCATGAAATGAACTTCAACTCAACCATTCCACGGTGTTGGAAATGCTTGCTTTGAACCACAAGTGATTCTCTGGGACGGGCCATCCGTTGTCGATCTATAGACCAACGCATGACTGATCATCCAGGCTGAAGCGGCCTACTATATCAGTACCATGGTAGGGAACCACCCAAATGTCCAAGGTATAGACACGGTTGCTTCTCATAAATGTGTCAACAGCAGTTGGATCGCCTTTCACCATCATCGGATAGTTTTGTCCAAGGAAGAGCGAGTTCTCTCCAAGACTATCAATTCTGTGCCAGGGAGGAGTTGGCACGAGCACACTAGTATCCATCCCGAATACCATGCAACGGGTGTTGGAATAGGTCCGGAGAGTGCGACCATGGGAGGCACCTGCTTCCTTAGCAGTAACATCATCAGTGGGCTGTATACACACAAGAAGAGGTGATCCATCGGAATTAGTTGACATGCGCCACAGAGTATATGGGCGCTGCTCGTGATCATCACCATCGGCATCTCCCCCTTGGTTATAAAAATTTTCAAGTATAGGTGGTGGGATGTTCATAGGACCTTGGAAACACAAGAAGAAGGTTAATTAGTAAAGGGAAACTTGCTAACCCGCATGCATGTGGATGAAACAATTTATAATTACGGTGGAAGACAAACGTATCGAAACTACGAGGATATCATGCAAAAAGAGTGCCACGAGTGGTGGCAGAAAACACAAGGCCCTCGTATTTAATTGCATCACAGTACTCATTCGTGCACAGAAACTGATTTTTGAGCAATGCCCATCGAGTCAAACCACTAAGGATGGCAACAAGCTTGTCGAAGATAGCAACAACTTCATAGTTGTTGTAATTCCAAGAGCGGTTGGGAACTCGACAAATTGCTATCTTCCATAGAAGACAGTCACCATGATCGTATTTGAACGCGCGTACATTACCGGTGTGCTCAACCTCTGGGCAGTGTGCTGAGATTTTTGGAAGTGGAACCCGGTGACGAGTGTACACATTCACAAGTTCCCACTCGCAGTTGGACCCAATGTAAACAACCCAATCTCCATTTGCGCCCGCCCAAGCCTTGCCCTCGAGCGATGGCATCTTAACATCATACGTATCATTATCAAGTGGCATCAACTGGCACAGGGCGAGGCCTCCGTTGTGCCGGCGCCAGTCATCAGGGTCACGGCGAAGAAGATGGGGGAGATCAAACCGCTCCTTGACTCTTGGGTTCTTTGTAATGATGTTATTAGTTGAGTCGAGAATGGGCTTGAACGAACCTGCCATGCTAGCAGAGGTGATGACGTCGCACCGATCAATGAGTTCCTCCACCACGTCATCTTTCAGATCGGGGCAAGAATAACGAGGTCGTTTCTGGACTGTTCCCTCCATGGAGAAGACGATCGAACAATGGCAGAAGAAAGGGTGAAGGGCTGAAGGAAAATGGAGGAGGGAGAGGAAGAGCGTGCGACAGCAGTTCCAAATCGAGAGGGAAAGGTGAAGAGTCGGTGGACGGTTGCGAGTTTGCCACGGTTCACGAAGAGGCACCCCGGCTTACACGTCCGTTCGGAAATACTCCTACTACTCGCCGTCGTCTCACTGATATGTTGGAACGGGACCACATGTCAACGAAACATGGTGTGTAATTTCTCGTGCAAAATTCGATCTGGCCGCGTTGGCCCGAGGTGCCGCATTAGTTATCGACCTTTATTTTTTTAATGGCGTGCCGATCAGTTTTGAAGCACGACTAACTGGTACTATACGTGGAGAGAATGATAGCAGGGACCCGCCAAGGTCATGGTAGTACGCAAGCAAGTGCCTCCTTATTTCAAGCCAATACAAAAATGGCTCCTCCTAGTGGATTTCTGACATCTGGGTCCCATGCCATTGTCAATGTAGTCAATAAACGAGAGAATTGCACAACGAGCGGCTGACACCAGGGACCTAGCAGCTCGCCCAGTTATTGTTGTTTTGGGTTAATTTGATAAATGCCACTCCAAATCAGGTGTATCCGAGAAATTCCACTGCAATTTCCAAAATTTGAAAAATGCCATTTCTAGTGACATTTTTCGAAGTCTGGAGTGGCGTTTTTCAAAGTTTGCAAACTGCACTGGCGTTTTTCAAAGTTTGCAAAAATTGCAGTGGCATTTTTTAAAGTTTGGAAATTGCTGTGGCATTTTTATGAATCGCCATAATCGGAGTGGCATTTATCTAATTTGTTTTTGAGACAGAAGCAGGGTGTCAACTAGGCTGTGCGGGACAGTCTGGCCTGTCTAGACAGCCTTTTCTTTTATGTTTACCACAGACCAGCCCAGTAGTTTTTTTTTATTTCTAAAAATGGCTAGCCCAGTTCTTTTGTGATTTGTCAAGTAAGTCGCTTTATCAGGCCTGCTGGGCTACAAATCATTCAAGACGAGGAGAGCTTCATTCGGCTAGCCGAGAAAATGGCCTATCAGTAATGAGAAATGGGATGTACATTTTTAAAACACATCAAACCGGCAATTATTTTCAAATATCTTTTTTTCATTTCGAGATTTTAAATTGCATTGATTTTTATGCGTGGAAAATTTATGGGATTTTATATTGATTTACATTTATTTTTAAAATCAGTCTGAATGTGACTCGAAATTTCGGGATTGAAAACAGTTCAGATCGCACCGACATATGCAAAATTTCGTATAATTTTTTAACCGTGGCCACAATATGGGCTGTAATGCTAACGTAAAGAATATGGGATGTAATGCTAACGTAAAGAATACGGGCTCCAAAAAAACCCGTGAGTATTAGCAAATGGGCTGTAAATTATTTGAAATAATGGCAGATGGGCTGTATGCTGTTTTCCACATATTTGAGGCTTTCCACAGATGGCCTGTATACTGTTGGATGTCCATCCAACGGCCGTCGTGCTTCTTCAATCTCTGCTCTTCCTGCTCCAGCCGCTCAAACAAGCGCCAGCGGGACTGCCAGCTCCCTCCTCCCCGTGGTCGGCTGTGCTGCCGCGCAGGCCTCACCGCCCCATCGTACTCCCATCGCTGGCCTAGCCATCCCTCTAATCACCCACACCTGCTGTTATTCTCTGGCAACGGCAGACGAACTAGTAAACCCTCATACAGTCATACTCCCCTCCACGTGGGAAACAAAAACAACGGTCGAGTCTTCCCTGCCTCCGTGTCGTTCCCTTCCTAGGCCTCGTCGTCGTCCACCGCCCTGGTGCTCTCGGCGTGGCGTGGTCAGCATGGTCAACGTGCATCTGAAGTGGATTGTACGTGGAGAGGCTGACAGCTAGGTCCACGGCCGCACGCAAGGAAATGCCTCCTTATTACACGCAAAATAATGATTTCCTCCACCTGACATCTAGGAACCACCGAAACGGCCTCTGTATTTCACGAAAAAAACATTACCGCCGCTGACAGCTCGGACCCACCAGCTATATCTTCGCACGCAAGGAAGTGCCTCCTTATTACGCACAAAAAAAATGAATACTCCCCCTGCTAGCTGGGACCCAGTATAGTGGGCCTACTAAGTTGACGGGGACGAAGGGCTTTGTCAACTTAGTCAATATGCACAATTCTAGCTCAACTTACCGTACAATGTCCATCCAACGGCCGTAGTGCTTCTTCAACCTCTGGTTTTCTTGCTCCAGCCGCCCAAAGCAGCGCCGGTCGTGCCGCCTCCTCCCGCCTCCCGTGGCCGGCTATGCTGCCGCGGAGGCCTCACCGTCCCCATACTACTCCCACCGCTGGCCAGGCCATCCCTCCACTCCACTAACCCCACCCCCTGTTATTCTGCGGTGACGGCAGCGCAGCCGAACCAGTGAACCCTCGTACTCCTCTCCGCGTGCGCATCCACTGCCGCGTCTTCCCCGGCTCTGTGTCGTCCCCTTCCTAGGCCTCGCTGTCGTCCACCGCCGTGGTGCTGTCGGCGTGGCATGGTCAATGTGGTCAACGACTGAATTCCATTGGAAGAATATTGTACATGGAGAGGCTGACAGCTGGGTCCACGGCAGCCGCAAGGAAGTGCCTCCTTACTATGCGGAAAATAATTATTCCTCCACCTCACAGCAGGGACCCACCGGACGCCCACCATTATATCACGAAAAAACTGTTTGCCCCTGACTGCTGGGACCCACCCGACGGGCCATCGTATTTCACGAAAAAAACGTTCCCCCTGTTGTCAGCTCGGACCCACTGGAAGTGCCTCCTTATTACGCACAAAAAAATGAATACCCCACTGCTAGCTGGGACCCACCTTAGCGGCAGGCTGACTTGTGGGCCTACTAAGTTAACGGGGACGGAGGGCTTTGTCAACTTAGTCAATATGCACGATTCTAGCTCCAGTGACCGTACGATGTCCATCCAACGGCTGTAGTGCTTCTTCAACCTCTGGTCTTCTTGCTCCAGCCGCCCAAACAAGCGTTGGTTGTGACTCGTGCTCCTGCCTCCCGTGGCCGGCTGCGATGCGGCAGAGGCCTCACCGCCCCTACTACTCCCACCGCTGGCCAGGACATCCCTCTACTCACCCACACCCCTTGTTATTCTGCGGCGATGGCATCCTCACACCGCAGCGAACCAGCGAACTCTCGTACTCCTCTACGCGTGGGCATCCACTGTCGCGTCTTCCTCGGCTCCGCGTCGTCCCCTTCCTAGGCCTCGCCGTCGTCCACCGCCCTGGTGCTCTGAGCGCGGCGTGGTCAACATGGTCAAGGAACGGCTTCCATTGGACGTGGACTGTACGTGGAGAGGCTGACAGCTGGGTCCACGGCCGCAGCAAGGAAGTGCCTCCTTATTACGTGCAAAATAATTAATTCTCCACCTGACAGCGGGGACCCACCGGACGGGCCACCAGTATTTTGCGAAAAAAATCTTTTCCCCCTGACTGACTGGGACCCACCGGATGGGCCACCGTATTTCATGGAAAAACCCCCCCCCCCCCCCCCCGCTGTCAGCTCGGACCCACCGGAAGTGCCTCCTTATTACGCACAAAAAAATGAATACTCCCCCAGCTAGCTGAGACCCACCTTGCTGGGAGGCTGACTTGTGGGCCTACTAAGTTGACGGGGACGAAGGGCTTTGTCAACTTCGTCAATATGAATGATTCTAGCTCCAGTGACCGTGCGATGTCCATCCAACGGCCGTAGTGCTTCTTCAACCTCTGGTCTTCTCGCTCCAGCCGCCCAAAGCAGCACCGGTCGTGCCGCATGCTCCTGCCTCCCATGGCCGGCTGTGCTGCCGCAGAGGCCTCACCGCCCCCTACTATTCCCACCACTGGCCAGGCCCTGCAGCGACGGCGGCCTCACACCACAGCCGAACCAGTGAACCCTCGTAGTCCTCTCCGTGCGGGCTTCCACTGCCGCGTCGTCCCCTTCCTAGGCCTCGCCGTCATCCACCGCCGTGGTGCTCTCCGCGTGGCGTGGTCAGCATGGTCAAGGAACGACTTCCATCGGAAGAGTATTGTACGTGGAGAGGCTGACAACTGGGTCCACGGGCACAGCCCAGTTTTTTTGTGATTTGCCAAGTAAGTCGCTTTGTCAGGCCTGTTGGGCTGCAAATCTTTCAAGACGAGGAGAGCTTTCATTTGGCTGGCCGAGAAAATGGCCCATCAGTAATGAGAAATGGGATGTACATTTTTAAAACACATCAAACCGGCAATTAGTTTCAAATATCTTTTTTTCATTTCAAGATTTTAAATTACATTAATTTTTATGCGTGGAGAATTTGTTGGATTTTATATTGATATACATTTATTTTTAAAATCAGTTTGAATGTGAGTCAAAATTTCGGGATTAAAAATAGTTCGGACCGCACCGAAATATGCAAAATTTCGTATAATTTTTTAACCGTTGCCACAATATGGGCTGTAATGCTAACAAAAAGAACATGGGCTCCAAAAAAACCTTAAGAATTAGCAAATGGGCTGTAAATTATTAGAAATAATGGCAGATGGGATGTATGCTGTTTTCCACAGATTTGAGGCTTTCCTAAAAAAAAGGCTGACGCACAAGCACTGACTGTTGGATGTCCATCCAACGGCCGTCGTGCTTCTTCAATCTCTTCTCTTCCTGCTCCAGCCGCTCAAACAAGCGCCGGCGGGACTGCCTGCTCCCTCCTCCTCGCGGCCGGCTGTGCTGCCGCGCAGGCCTCACTGCCCGACCATACTCCCATCGCTGGCCTAGCCATCCCTCTACTCACCCACACCTGCTGTTATTCTCCGCGACGGCAGACGAACCAGTAAACCCTCGTACAGTCGTACTCCCCTCTGCGTGGGAAACAACTACCGAGTCTTCCCTGCCTCCGTGTCGTCCCCTTCCTAGGCCTCGCCGTCGTCCACCGCCCTGGTGCTCTCGGCGCGGCGTGGTCAACATGGTCAAGGAACAACTTCCATCGGATGTGGACTGTACATGGAGAGGCTGACAGCTGGGTCTACGGCCGCAGCAAGGAAGTGCCTCCTTATTATGCGGAAAATAATGATTCCTCCACCTGACAGCTGGGACCCACCGGATGAGCCATTGTATTTCGCGAAAAAAAACGTTTCCCCCTGACTGCTGGGACCCACCAGCTACATCTTCGCACGCAAGGAAGTGCGTCCGGGCAAAAAAAAATGATTCGTCCACTGACTGTTGGGACCCACCAGCTACATCTTCGCAGGCAAGGAAGTGCCTGACAGTCGGGACCCACCTGGTCGAAGCGTACGTAGCATTGTCATTCTGGTCGCGAACGTGTATGTACATACTGGTCGATGTAGAGGCGCGCACGTGTCGTAGTAGAGGCGCGCACATGTCGTAGTAGAGGCGCGCAAGTAGCATGTACATGTACATACAGCGGCCAGGGTGCAAGAAAGAAAATACGGCCACGTATGTGTACATACGGGCGGGGTCTCGAACGCCTACTCGCGCATACGTACGGCCAGGGCTCGTGTACATTGCTGGGTCAGAACGGAGAAACAGTGTTGTCGTCGTGTTCATGGGGACGCAACGGAATGCGTCGTGTTCATCGGGAGGGCTGGGACGGAATAGGCGATGGAAATGAGGCCTCGCGTACCACAGAACGGAGGAAACGGCCTTGTGTTCGACCGGCCACGTTCGAAACGGGATCCTGTTGATCGGGAGGGGTCTGGTGTACCGCAAAACAGAGGAAACGGACCTCCTACGGTCGAAACGGGGGTCCTGTTGATCGGGAGGGGTGTGGCGTACCGCAAAACGGACGAAACAGACTTGTGTTGGAGCGCTACGGTCGAAACAGGGGTCCTGTTCATCGGGAGGGGTGTGGCGTACCGCAAAACGGGACTCCACGGGATACTGTTCATCTCCACCGTCGACCCCCTCCAGCCTCCACGAGCTACTGTTCATCCACCGTCGACCTCCTCCAGCCTCCACCTGCGACTGTTCATCCACGGGCTCCTGTTCATCCAGCCTCCACCGCGCGCTACTCCACCGGCTACTGTTCAACCAGCCCTCTCCACGGGCTCCTGTTCAACCACCCCTCCACGGGCTACTGTTCATCCTGCCCTCCACCGTCTACTATTCATCCTACCCTCCACGGGGTGGTCCTGTTCATCCAGCCCTCCACGGGGTCCTATTCATCCAGCCCCAACCGGCTCGATCGATCGGGGTCCTGTTCATCCAGAGGCAACACCACGGGGTCCTGTTCATCCACCCCCACCGGGAACTGTTCATCCAACCCCCCCCCCCCCCCCCCCCCGCAACGCTCACTGTTCATCCAGAGGCAGCATCGATCGGCTTCAGTTAGCAGCAGTAGCGAAGGAATCGCTCGATCGGGTTCAGTTAACAGCCATCGATCGATCGCTCGGGTTCAGTAACGCGTAGCCTGCAGTGCAATCGCTCGGGTTCAGTTAGAGCCCAACGCCTCGCTCGGGTTCAGTTAGAGCCAACACCTCGCACACACGCGAGTACGTGTACGAGAGAAACGCGCATCGCTCGGCCCCCGACCTCCCACCGTAACCGGGAACTCCCCGAAATTTTCCTCCCCCTCTCTTCTACCATGGTTTTTTCCGTCATGGACGGCCCAAAGAATGTCATGCAGCCGCGTCTCCGGCCCGCCCAGGACGAAAAGCCCATTCTCTGTCATGATTTTTTGTCATAGAAGTAGGAGCCCACCACATCTATGATGATACCAGGTTTTGTCACAATTATCGTCATAGAAGTGTCATATGTATGACAGAAAAAATTTCGTTCGGCCGAAAATGTCACGGATGTGTCTTTTTTTGTAGTGGAGGTGGTGGTATCCCCTGGGCACTCGAGGAAACTGGCCTAGGATGTCCAGCCCCCAGACTGTGAACGGCCATGAGAGCGGGATGGTCTGGAGGCCCTGGGCGGGCTGGTGGATCTACTTGGCATGGAATTGATAGGCATCGCAGGATCTTACCAGCTCGGTGGCATCATTGAGCGTCGTGGGCTAGTAGAACCCGCCGCGGAACGCCTTCCCCATGAGCTGGGTGCGTGATGAAGCGTGATGCCTACAGTTCCCACCATGTATGTCAGCCAGCAGCTCGCATCCCTGCTCCCTGGAGATGCATCATAGAGAGACATCGTTTGGTCGCTTCCGATAGAGCTCACTGTCTAGGATGCAATATGCGATGGCCTGGTGGGCCACACGTTCCGCGTCTTCCTCCTTCTCCGGCAGGGTTCCTTGGAGCAGGTACGCCTTGAACTCCTCGGTCTAGCACCCCTCCTGAGGTTCCAGCACGAGGAGCAGGTGGGCTCCCAAGCTCGGGCCGCAAGCTGGGGCGCCTGATAACCCACAAGTATAGGGCATCGCAACAGTTTTTGAGGGTAGAGTATTCAACCCAAATTTATAGATTTGACACAAGGGGAGCCAAAGAATATTTGAAGGTATTAGCAGCTGAGTTGTCAATTCAACCACACGTCGAGATTAATTATCTGCAGCAAAGTGATCAGTAGCAAAGTAGTTTGATAGTTTTGATAGTAGTGACAGCAGCAATAGTAACAGTAATAGTGATAGCAGTATTTTGTAGCAAGTGTAACAGTGATGATAGCAGTAGTAACTTAGTAGAAACAATATTGAAAAGTTCATAAGCACATAGTGAATACATGAACTCCTTAAAATACGGTCATCACCGGGAGTGGGCCCGGTTGTTGTCACTCCGGGGTTGCCGGATCATAACACGTAGTAGGTGACTATAACTTGCAAGATCGGATCTAGAACATGGGTATAATGATGATAACATAAATGGTTCAGATCTGAAATCATTGTACTCGGGCCCAAAGTGTCAAGCATTAAGCATGGCAAAGTCATAGCAACATCAATCCAAGAACATAGTGGATACTAGGGATCAAGCCCTAACAAAACTAACTCGATTACATGATGAATCTCATCCAACTCCTCACCGACCAGTGAGCCTACGAAGGAATTACTCACTCCCGATGGGGAGCATCATGGAATTGGCGATGGAGAAGGGTTGGTGATGACAAATAACAAAGACCCCCCTCTCTGGAGCCCCAAAAGGACTCCAGATCTACCCTCCTGAGGAAGAACAGGGCTTGGCGGCGGCTCCGTCTCGTGGATTGCGATAATTCTTTCTCCCTGATTTTTTTCTCCGAAAATAGGAATTTTTATATAATATATAAGAATTTCTGGAGCCAAGACCTACTGGAGAGGGGCCCCTGGGTGGGGACAACCCACCAGGCCGCATCCTCCTCTCCAGGCGTGCCCAGGTGGGTTGTACCCACCCAGGGGCCCCTCGCCAGTAGGTCTTGGCTCCAGAAATTCTTATATATTATATAAAAATTCCTCACAAAGTTTTGTTCCATGCGGAGAACTTTTATTTCTACATAAAAACAACACCATGGTATTCATTCAAATCATGCAAATTAGAGTCCAAAACAAGAGGAAAAGCGTGAGAAAAAGTAGATACGCTGGAGACGTATCAACTCCCCAAAGCTTAAACATTTGCTTGTCCTCAAGCAATCCAGTTGATAGACTGAAAGTGAGAAAGAAAAACTTTTACGAACTCTTTTGCTCTTGTTTGCGTAAATAAGCTTAAACAGCACCCAGGTTTTCAGCCAACATTACAACTATCCATGTCGACAATAACTCTTAAAGATTATAATGACTCATATCAATGACATAATCAGCTAGCGAGCAATAATAAGATATCTCAAACGGCAACAGGTTGTCAAAACAATCATGATATAATATGACAATAATGGTATCTCGCTAGACCTTTCTAAGACCGCAAAACATAAATGTAGAGAACCTCCAAAGTTCAAGCAGCGACTAAACATTGTAATTCATGGTAGAAAAGATCCAGTCATGATGCACCCAACATTAGCTACAGACAATGCATAAATCGTGACTGATGTGCTCTACTCAGTTTCTGGCACTTGTTTTAGAGGGTGATGACACAACATAAATGTAAATAGATAGTCCCTTCGCAGAGGGAAGCAGAGATTTGCAGAGGTGCTAGAGCTCAATTTTTAAAACAGAGATAAATGAAATTTTGAGACATGCACCCTTCTCATTTACTTCACGACCATAAGTTATCAACATCTTCCATGCTTAGCACGCTAGTGGCGATTCTCAAGCGATAAAAGTAAAGGTTTACTCCCCCTCCACCAACAATCACACTCCTTGGCATATCCGAAACAACGAGTGTCGTCCATACTAACATCAGTCCCAGGGAGTTTTGTTTAATTATTTGCATTTTGAGTTCTGGACTGGGAATCCCTATTACCACCCATTTTCTCGTGCGATGGCGAGTGAATAAACACTCGACCTGAGAATAACCCGCTTAGCATGGAAGAAATCGACCACCTCTTATCGTTCCATGAACGATCCAGGCACACAAAACTAATAAATTCTTAGAAGTTTTTAGAGGTGGCAGATGCATATTTACTTAGGACTGCAGGGTAATACCGTATATAGGTAGGTATGGTGGACTCATCTGGAATAACTTTGGGTTCAAGGTTTTTTATGTACAAGCAGAATCCCCACTTAGTACAGGCGAAGGCTAGCAATATAGATTGAGAAGCGGCCAGCTAGAGAGCAACAACGATCATAACCATGCATTATGCGTAAGTAACATTGGACACTAGCACGAGTAGGATATGAACACCATGAACATAAACATTATAGAGGCTATGTTGGTTTTGACTCAACTAAATGCATGATCATGTACCAAGTCAAGCCACTTGAACATTCAGAGGAGGATACCATATCATCATACTACATCACAATCATCTTAACGCTATGCTGATATCCAAGATAAATCATTATTAACTCCCAGCTACTTATGCATGGCATGAGAAACTATAATCTCTAATTGTCATTGCAAACATGTTTAATCATAATGGGCTGAAGCCTGGATACTAGGTTAAACATATTTTCACAAACAGAACGAGTCGAGTTCATACCAGTTTCTCTTTGCCACGGCCAGTTCATTGAATGTCGTCATTATTGCCTTTCACTTGCACGACCGAATGATATGAAAATAATAATAGTGCAAGAGTGCCATGGACTAAGCTGGAATCTGCAAAACATTTTATTCAACAGGAGAAGACAAGGTAAAATGGGCTCTTTATTAGTTCAACAATTATTCATATGAGAGCCACTCAACATTTTCATCGTGGTCTTGTCTTTGGTACAAGTCGAATAAAAAGAAAAGAAATTCAGAGAAATGCACTGAAATATTTTTGGAGTTTTTGGTTTTCTTTAACAAGCAAAAAGGGAAAAGCAAAAACGAGAAAAAACATTTACACGGGAAAGCTCCCAACAAGCAAAAGAAGAACAAGGAAATCTTTTTGGGTTTTCTTTTTAGTACAAGTACTAAGCATGCATAGAAAGTAAATTAACTACAACTATTTTTTTGTTATTTCTAAAGTTTTTCAAACACATAAGAAGAAAGCAAGAAAATAGATCTAAACATGGATGATACAATGAAAAAGTGTGAACACCGACAAATGGAATAAGTGGACATGAATGTAAGGTCGGTGGAAACACGTACTCCCCCAAGCTTAGGCTTTTGGCCTAACTTGGTAGTCGATCAGTAGCCAGGAGGTTAGTATGGATCCTAAGGAGCAGGCATCCGCTCATCCCACTGCTTAGGCTCCTCCGCAGCCTCTGCAGTACCGTGAGCGTTCCGGTAGGCGATGATGTCTGCATGCATAATCCTATATCCGCCCTGGCAACAGGATCAAACAAAGCAGGAGCAGGCAATGGAATAACATCATGAGTCCTCACACTAAAAACCAGGTTATACAGAATAGGGATGTGAGGAGATTCGAAATCGGTAAAATGGTGGTGATCCATGGTTGCACGGTCTAGGTAAACTTTGGTCAGAGGGAAATCATGAGGGCGTATCTCAATGTCGAAGTGAGCCGCCAAACGAGTAGCAAAAATCCCACCATGTATTTTGCCTTGAGATTTATTAAGATGGAGGCGACGAGCCACGATAGGTCCCAAGCTATGCGTGTTGTCGCCCTCCAGTGCGCGACATAAAACAGCAAGGTCTGGTGAACTAAGTGCACCCACCTTGTCCTAACAAGTAAGCATTTGGTAATAAAAAGTGCAAAGTAACGAATAGCGGGAAAATGTAAGCCAGTGGCAGTGATGGCTGACACTCCTCTCTCATCACCCGCTGTCAGAGTGCGATAAAAGGCCTCAAACTCGGCTGACCTATGCTCAGCCAAGCTCCCATCAGATGGGATCATGCATATGTCACAAAACTCAGTAAGTGGTATCTGATGGTTTCAGCATATAAATCAAAGCTCACTTCAGGAGGATTATTTCTAGGCAAGAAAGTAAAGCTCTGAACAAAGATGTTTGTGAGGATGTGGTGCTGGTCACACTCATCTGCGATGAAGTCGGTGAGGCCGGCATTGGCAATATATTGCGTGAACTCCTCGAGAATTCCAGCTTCTTGCAGGAATGGGGTGTGCGGCCATCTGCACGGCCGTACCTTTGCCAACCTCCGAGGGTGGAGATCACTATCAGAAGACTCCCCAATAACACCCTTGGAGTTCTTCTTCCAGCCAAACTTCCTGAAGATATTCATGTTCGCGTATAATTTTCTAAAAATAAAATTTTGGGGTGACAAAAATTTGTCAACAAAACTTTATAAGATTGATAGCAACTACTCATAGGGATACATAGAAGCCATAGCAAGCATTCAAACTACTTAGAACACTAGGAATTTAACATACAAGCACATCTACAGCAGCACCAAGAGTAGCTAATTATTCAAAGTATAAACCACTAAAACAAAAACTAATTGGACAAACAGTGGAGTCACATACCAAGCAACAATCCCCCAAAATAGTTTCGGAAACAGAACTTCGAGCAAAGAGATCAAAATCCGCGGGTTTGAGCTCAAGAACACGGGAGAGAGAGCAATGGAGATTTTTCTGGAGGTAAGTGATGATGTGGGATGAAGAGGTAAGTGAGGGGGCCACGTGGGGACCACAACCCACCAGGGCGCGCCTGGGGGTGCTAGCGTGCCCAGGTGGGTTGTGCGCACCTGGTGTACCTCCCTATGCTGTTTATTGCACCAAAATTTCTCAAATATTCAAAAAAAATCATATTAAATTTTCAAGGCATTCTGAGAACTTTTATTTTTGGGTCATTTTTTATTGCACGAGAAATTCAGAAAACAGACAAAACATGGCATTTTATTTTATTTAACTGATAAAAACAGAGAATAAAAAGTAGGGACCGAAAGTAGTGCTTACTAAATTCATCAACTTCATACCGTTCAAAAATGATCCATTAATAAGGTTGATCAAGTCTTATTAACAACCACTTTCGACTAGCATGAAACCGAAGAACTTTCGTAAATCACTAAGTTACCTCAATGGGGATATGCATTTCCCCAACAATAAGCATTTCATATTTCTTTTTGACAGTAGGTAGAGGTATTTGAAAACTTCCAATAGTGATTGTCAGAGATTTTTCAATAACATTAATACCATTCACTAGGAATTGTTTCTTCGGAAAGTGCACTATATGCTCATTGCCATTAATATGAAAAGTGACTTTGCTTTTGTTGCAATCAATAGCAGCCCCTGCAGTATTCAAGAAGGGTCTACCAAGCATAATCGACATGTTGTCGTCCTCGGGCATCGCAAGTATAACAAAGCCAGTCAAAATAGTAACATTAGTAACAACAACGGGCACATCCTCACAGATACTGATAGGTATGGCAGTTGATTTGTCAGCCATTTGCAAAGATATTTCAGTAGGTGTGACTTTATTCAAGTCAAGTATTTTATATAAAGATAAAGGCATAACACTAACACCAACTCCTAAATCACACAAAGCAGTTTTCACATAATTCTTTTTGATGGAGCAAGCTATAGTTGGTATTCCCGGATTTCCAAGTTTTTTAGGTACGCCATCTTCAAAAGTGTAATTAGAAAGCATAGTGGAGATTTCAGCTTCCGGTATTTTTCTCTTATTTGTGATGATGTCTTTCATATACTTTGCATAAGGAGGCATTTCAAGATATCAATCAAGTGAGTACACAAAAAGACTGGCCTCGGCATTTCAGCTAAGCGTTCAAATTCTTCATCATCATTCTTTTTAGTTGACTTAGGTGGAAAAGGCATAGGTTTTTGAACCCACGGTTCTCTTCCTTTAACGTGTTTTCTAGCAATGAAGTCTCTTTTATCATACCTTTTATTTTTAGGTTGTGGGTTATCAAGATCAACAGGTGGTTCTATCTCAACATCATTGTCTGGTTCTTTATCAATGGTTGGTTGAGAGTCTTCATGAACCTCATCCTTTTTCATTATTGTTAGGTGAGTGTTCATTACCAGATTGAGTTTCAACATCAGAGATAGAAACTTCATTATCATTGTCAGGAGGTTTTTCTATTTCAGGTTCACTAGGAGTGTGCAAAGTCCTATCATTTTCTTTTTCTTTTTCTTCCTAGAAGGACTAGGTGCACTAGTGTTAGCTCTTCATGGATCTTGTTCAATTGTTTTAGGTTGTCCCTCAGGATAAAGTGGTTCCTGAGTCATTTTACCTCCTTTAGTTGCAACTCTAATAGCAAAGTCATGCATATTATGATTTATTTCATCAAGCAATAGAAGCATGTTTGAACCATAGAAGCATGTTTTCCAACACCTCTAACATCATTTGATATTCTAAATAACAAGTCACTCAAGCGAGCAATCATATCATAATTATATTTCAATTGTTTCATAACATTTGCATTGAAGTGATCTTGTTTTCTAATGTAGTTTTCAAACTCATAAAGGCATTGACTAGGATGCATATTGTGAGGATTATCATTATCATTAAACTTCATAAGAGAATTTACCTCTACCACCTTGGGCATTGGTGGTGTATTAAGCCCATGTATTTCTTCAATAGGAGGTAAATTTCTAACATCCCCAGCTTTAATACCTTTTTCATTCATAGATTTCTTTGCCTCTTGCATATCTTCGAGACTGAGATATAATATACCCCTCTTCTTCGGAGTGGGTTTAGGCGGTGGTTCAGGAATAGTCCAATCATCATAATTTTTCAATATGTTATTCAATAATTCTTCAGCTTGTCCAACAGTTCGTTCCCTGAAAACACAACCAGCACAGCTATCTAGCAAGTCCCTAGAAGCATCGGTTAGTCCATTATAGAAGATATCAAGTATTTCATTTTTCTTAAGAGGATGATCAAGCAAAGCATTAAGTAACTAGCAAAGCCTCCCCCAAGCTTGTGGGAGACTCTCTTCTTTAGTTTGAGCAAAATTAAATAATTCCTGTAAGGCAGCTTGTTTCTTATGAGCAGGAAAATATTTTTTAGAGAGAAGTAATAAATCATATCCTGGGGACTATGCACACAACGAGGAGCAAGAGTATTGTACCAAGCTTTAGCATCACCCTTTAATGAGAAAAGAAATAATTTGAGAATAAAGTAATAGTAAGTTTTATCATCATGAGTAAAAAGGGTGGCCATGTCATTCAACTTAGTAAGATGTGCCACAACAGTTTCAGTTTCATAACCATGGAAAGGATTAGATTCAACCATAGTAATTAGCTCTGGGTCGACAGAGAATTCATAATCTTTATCATTAATAAAGATAGGTGAAGTAGCAAACTTAGGATCACATTTCATTCTAGCATTCAGATATTTTTCTTTATACTTGTGTATTAATTTCTCTAGATCATCTCTATCATTGCAAGCAAGAACATCTCTAGTTGTTTCTTCACTCATAACAAAACCTTCCGGTACCTTAGGCAATTCATATCTAGGAAGGCTAGTTCTAGCAGGTGTTTCAGGAGTTTTTTCAAGCTCATCATCAGATTCAAGAACATCATGTTGTATTACTCTAGCAATTTGTTTATCAAGAAATTCACCAAGTGGCACATCATCATTATCAAGCAAGGTACTAGCATCATCATAAGCATCATGCATAGTAGAAGTAGCATCATCAATAACTTGTGACATATCAGAATTAATAGCATGTGGTGGTGTTGCAAGTTTATTCATAACAGAAGGTGAATCTAAAGCAGAACTGGATGCCAGTTCCTTACCTCCCCTCGTCCTTGAGGGAAATATCTTAGTCTTAGGATCCTTCAGATTCTTCATAGTGATAATATGATAATAATGCCAAGTGACTCAACAAATATAGCTATGCTCCCCGGCAACGGTGCCAGAAAAAGGTCTTGATAACCCACAAGTATAGGGGATCGCAATAGTTTTCGAGGGTAGAGTATTCAACCCAAATTTATAGATTCGACACAAGGGGAGCCAAAGAATATTTGAAGGTATTAGCAGCTGAGTGGTAAATTCAACCACACCTGGAGATTAATTATCTACAGCAAAGTGATCAGTAGCAAAGTAGTTTGATAGTTTTGATAGTAGTGACGGCAGCAATAGTAATAGTAACAGTGATAGCAGTAATTTTGTAGCAAGTGTAACAGTGATGATAGCAGTAGTAACTTAGCAGAAACAATATGAAAAAGTTAGGCATTGGATCGGTGACTTGTTGGATGATATTCATCATGTGACAGTTATAACCTAGGGTTATGTGGTACTAGCTCCAGTTCATCGATATAATGTAGGCATGTATTCCATAAATAGTCATATGTGCTTTATTTAAAGAACTTGCAGGCCATCTTTTGTCCTACCCTCCCATGGTGGCGGGGTCCATATTGTAAACTAAGGGATATTAAGGCCTCCTTTTAATAGACAACCGGAACAAAGCATTAACACATAGTGAATACATGAACTCCTCAAACTACAATCATCACCGAGAGTGGGCCCCGTTGATGTCACTCCGGGGTTGCCGGATCATAATACGTAGTAGGTGACTATGACTTGCAAGATCGGATCTAGAACATGGATATAATGATGAGAACATAAATGGTTCAGATCTAAAATCATGGCACCCGGGCCCAAAGTGTCAAGCATTAAGCATGGCAAAGTCATAGCAACATCTATCTAAGAACATAGTGGATACTAGGGATCAAGCCCTAACAAAACTAACTCGGTTACATGATGAATCTCATCCAATTCCTCACCGACCAGCGAGCCTACGAAGGAATTACTCACTCCCGATGGGGAGCATCATGGAATTGGCGATGGAGAAGGGTTGGTGACGACAAAGAATGAAGACCCCCCTCTCCGGAGCCCCAAAAGGACTCCAAATCTGCCCTCCCGAGGATGAACAAGGCTTGGCGGCGGCTCCATCTCGTGGATCACAATAATTCTTTCTCCCTGATTTTTCTCTCTGAAAATAGGAATTTATAGTGTCAGGGTTGAGGTCTGCGGGGCCACCAGGTGGGTACAACCCACCTGGGCACGCCAGGAGAGGGGGACACGCCCCGGTGGGTTGTGCCCGCCTAAGGGCCCCTCTCCAGTATGTCTTGGCTCCAGAAATTCTTATATATTATATAAAAATTCCTCGTAAAGTTTCGTTCCATTCCGAGAAATTTTATGTGTGCACAAAAACAACACCATGGTAGTTCTGCTGAAAACAACATAAGTCCGAGGTTAGTTTCATTCAAATAATGCAAACTAGAGTTCAAAACAAGATGAAAAGCGTGAGAAAAAGTAGATACGTCGGAGACGTATCAGCGCCTGAGAGGGGCGCTGGGGGAGCTCCTTCTACGGTGACGCTGGTTCCGCAGCGGGGGGAGCTGCCGATGGCTTGAAGAGCCTTTCCTCGAAGATGCCAAGCTCCTGAGGCAGGCGCAGAGACGCCCTGTTCGCGATGTCGTCTGCCTCCTTGTTCATGACGTGTGGCACGTGTTGCAATTCTAGGCCCAAGAATTGTTTCTCAATTTTGCGTACCTCCTCGAGGTATGCCCCCATGTGCTCGTCCTTCGGCTTATACGCTTTGTTGGAGAAGTTGACGAGGAGCTAGGAGTCACCTCTGATGGCGAGGCACCTCACTCCCAACACCGCTGCAGCCTTGAGGCCGGCGATTAGGCCTTCGTATTCCGCGATGTTGTTGGAGACCTTCTCACCCTACAGGAAGCAGAGCTGCATGACATAGTAGAGCTTGTCCTGGGTAGGCGAGATGAGCACGGGTCCAGCCCCCGCGCCTTGTCGTGCGAATGCACCGTTGAAGTACAAGATCCAACCATCTGGTGCTTCGCTTCCCGGCGAGAGGGAGCGGTCCTAAACTACTTCCAGGTCAGGAACGTCGGTCCATTCCGCCACGAAGTCAGCAAGGGCCGCACCCTTGATGACTCCCGTGGTGCTGAACTCCAGTTGGAATGCCTGCAGTTTGATGTTCCATTCGGCGACCCTCCATGTGGCATTAGGGCTCTGGAGCACTCTCTCCAAAGGGTAAGCTGAGACGACCTTGATGGGGTGGCCTTGGAATGAGTGGTGCAGCTTTCATGAGGCGACGAGGAGCGCGAGTAGGAGCTTATGGGGCATTGGATAGCATGTCCGTGCATCACGCAACACCGTGCTGATGAAGTACACTGGGTGCTCGACGAGGGTAGGGGCGTTGGTGGAGTCTTGCGCCTCCTAAGGCTGAGGGTCCCCAGGGGCCTTGTCGTCTGTCGGGGCAGTTGTGGCCTCAGGAGCCCCGCCCTTAGGAGTCTGGTTGTCTGGAGGATTGGTCGAAACCTCAGGAGCGTCATGGACTGGCGGGGCGATCGAGGCCTTAGGACCACCGTCCTAAGGCCGCCGCGTCCCAACTGGGCGTGAGGTGCTTCCCCGCGAGCCCTTGATCGGGTGTTCCTCCCGAACCACCACCAGCGCCGCGCTGGCAGAGTGAGGCGTGGCAGCCAGGTATAGCACCAAGGGCTTAAGGGGGCACGGTGCTACCATCACCGGTGGGCTGGTGAGGTACCTCTTGAGGTCTTGGAAGGCAGCGTTAGCCTCCAGAGTCCACTCGATTGGGCCTTTCTTCTTCATCAGCTTGAAGAATGGGAGGGCGTGCTCCCCCATCTTGGAGATAAAGCGCCCGAGCGAGGTTACGCAGCCCGCCAGCTTCTGCATCTCCTTGAGGGTCTGTGGTGGGCTCATCCTTTCTATGGCCTTGACCTTCTCCGGGTTGGCCTCGATCCCCCTGTGCGACACCAGGAAGCCCGACAATTTGCCAGATGGGACGCCAAACACACATTTTTCTGGGTTCAGCCGCAGTTTCACCTGGCGCAGGCTGGCGAATGTCTCATCCTAGTCCTCGATAACAGTTCTTGCTTCCCGAGATTTCACCACTATGGCGTTGATGTATGCCTCCCCGTTCCTCCCGAGCTGCTGTCCTAGGGCGATATGCGTCAACCGCTGGAAGGTTGCCCCCGCATTGTGCAGCCCAAATGGCATGCAAGTTTAGTAGTACACACCGCACGGGGTTAAAAAGGCGGTCTTCTCGACATCTTGCACCGCCATCTTGATTTGGTGATAGCCCGAGAAGGCGTCCAGGAAGCACAGTAGATCTCACTCGACGATGGAGTCGACGATCTGGTCGATGCGTGGGAGAGGGAAAGGGTCTTGAGGGCAGGCCTTGTTGATGTTGGTGAAATCAACACACATGCGCTCCTTCTCGCCCTTCTTGGGGACGATGACTGGGTTCACGAGCCAGTCCGGGTGTCGTACTTCCCGAATGACACCAGCCTCCAACAGCTTGCGGGTCTCCTAAGTGATGAACGACTACTTCTCCGGAGCTTGTCGTCGAGCCTTTTGATTCACTGGTCGCGCGTTGGGGCACACCATCAAGTGGTGCTCGATTACTCCACGTGGAACCCCGACCAGATCCACCGGCTCCCACGCAAACACATCCTTGTTCACGCGTAGGAAACTGACCAGCGCCTCTTCTTGGTCCAGGGGGAGGCCGCCGCCTATGGTGAAGGTGGAGCCCGATGCCCCATCCTCGTCGATCAGCACCTACTTCATCTTGGCCCGGTCTTGAGAGAAAAACTGCTTCTTCTTTGCCGGTGCAGCCCCGGGGGCCTCCATGGCTCCCTCCTTGCTTGGTCGTGTGGCCGCCGCGGCTCTGAAGGCGTGCTTAAGGGTCGAGAGCGCATCCTTGGGGTCCCCGCCACGGTGAGGACGCTGCTCACTACAAAAAAAATACACTTCTGTGATGATTCATGTTTGTCACAGAAGGTCACATTTTCTGTCATGCATGTACATCCATGACAAATTTATCGCAGAATCAAGACAGTCATACCTGTGCTGTCGTAGAAGTGTTCCATGACATTACCAAAATTATCATCACAAAAGTGTACACTTCCATGACGATAAATCACGCGTCACAGAGGTGCTTTCGTCAAGGGTGACCGACACGTGGAATCCACCGTAGCAAAACGTCATTAAGCTATCGGGTCCGGTTTTGGATCCGATAACATGTTAACAGCCCGGACCAATGGGGATTTTCCACGTGTAAAATCATCATTGGCCGGAGGAAACACGTGTTGCCTCACCGTCGGGACAGATGTCATCCACTCATTGGATAGGAGGCGCCTATGATAGGTCGACACGTGGCACGACCCAACAGTGGCCCATTCCGGTGAAAAAGGCCGGCCCAGTAAAAAATAGCAGTCCAGCCCATATAATGCCTACTTGTGTCAGGTCCATTTAAGCCCATGGCCCATACGACATGTGCCAATTCGGCCCGTCAATGGCCCGTTAAAGATTTGACCACATTGCAGCCCATCGTCAGTTCGAGCCCGTTAACAGCCCGCTATATATTTGGGCTCAATATCGGCCCGAAGAGATTTCGGCCCGTTAACAACCCATTCAGTGGATGGCCCAATTTTCACAATGTACATCTTTCAGCCTTTTAGCGACCCATTTAAGTATTGGGCCAGTTTCCGGCCCGGTGTGTCTTTCAGCCTGGTAACGGCCCATATATCTGTTGGGCCATTTGTAGTCGGACCTGAGTTTTGGCCTTTTAGCGACCCATTTAATTGTTGGGCCAATTCCCGGCCCTGTGTGCCTTTCAGCCTGTTAACGGACCATAAATGAGTTGGGCTGTCGGTGTCAAAACCGGCGGATCTCGGGTAGGGGGTCCTGAACTGTGCGTCTAGGCGGATGGTAACAGGAGATAAGGGATATGATGTTTTTACCCAGGTTCGGGCCCTCTCGATGGAGGTAAAACCCTACTCCTGCTTGGTTAATATTGATGATATGGGTGGTACAAGAGTAGATCTACCACGAGATCGAGGAGGCTAAACCCTAGAAGCTAGCCTATGGTATGATTGTCGTTCGTCCTACGGACTAAAACCCTCCGGTTTATATAGACACCGGAGAGGGCTAGGGTTACACAGAGTCGGTTACAATGGTAGGAGATCTACATATCTGTATCGCCAAGCTTGCCTTCCACGCCAAGGAAAGTCCCTTCCGGACACGGGACGAAGTCTTCAATCTTGTATCTTCATAGTCCAGGAGTCCGGCCGAAGGTATAGTCCGGCTATCCGGACACCCCCTAATCCAGGACTCCCTCAATAGCCCCTGAACCAGGCTTCAATGACGACGAGTCCGGCGCGCAGATTGTCTTCGGCATTGCAAGGCGGGTTCCTCCTCCAAGTACTTCATAGAAGATTTTGAACACAAAGGTAGTGTCCAGCTCTGCAAAATAAGTTTCCACATATTGCCATAGAGAGAATAATATTTACACAAATCTAATCTGCTGACGTATTCTGTAGCGTGACATCACACCACGGCCAAGTATTTATTCGAATCATTTTACTGTCCCACCTCAGCGCGTTTAGCGAGGCGGTTTCCTTGGCACGTCCTGTCAAAGCAGAGATCGTGTCCCCTTATTCCGGGATTCGCATCAATACGGGCGTGGGTAACCCAACCGCGCCATTGATTACGGCGCTTGGGAGATAAGCGAGTTTTACCAGGCTGGTTGGGACGCATAGTCGCGTCCGCCCATATAAGGGGATAAGGATCCACCTTTTCATCCACGCCTTCTTCCTCCTTTGCCTATCCATTTCCGCACACTCGAGCTCCAGCGCCCAAGTCCGCTCACCCCACCTCAACCTTCTCCAGCCATGTCCGGAGCGGGAGGCAAGTGGATGGTCTCCTCCGTCACGGAGGGACTCATCAAAAAACTGAGGAAGGCCGGATACTTGTCTAACGACATTGCGCACCAGCTTCCCGAAGAGGGGAAGCTCATCCCCACCCCTAGGCCCCATGAGAGGGTGGTGTTCCTCCCCCATTTCCTCCATGGACTAGGCTTCCCTCTCCACCCATTTGTCCGGGGGCTCATGTTCTACTATGGCCTGGATTTCCATGATCTGGCCCCGAACTTTGTCCTCAACATCTCGGCGTTTATCGTCGTGTGCGAGGCCTTCCTCTGCATCCGCCCCCATTTCGGCCTATGGCTCAAGACTTTCAATGTCAAGCCAAAGGTGGTGCGCGGCACCCAGGCGGAGTGCGGAGGCGCCATGGTGGGCAAGATGCCCAACGTCCTATGGCTCGAGGGCTCCTTCGTGGAGACCCTAAAGGGGTGGCAATCGGGGTGGTTTTACATCACCGAGCCGCGCGACCCTGAATGGGTCGCAGCCCCCGAGTTCCGATCCGGACCCCCTACGCGGCTCACCTCCTGGAAAGAGACAGGCCTGTCGTGGGGTAAAAAAGGAGAGCTGACTGGACTCCAAACATGCGTCCAAACCTTGGTGGACAAGAGGCTCAAACTTGTCAACGTAGTCCAGGTTATGCTCATCCGCCGGATCCTCCCGTGTCAACAACGGGCTTTCAACCTGTGGGAGTTCGACCCGGTGCAGCACCGAACTCTGAGCAGGCTCTTTGACACGATGTACGAAGATGCCTGGAAGGTGCTTTTCAAGGGCGCCGAGGCCCCCGCATCCGCTACCGAGGATCGTGGATTCAGCACGCAGCGTCACGCTAGTGCGGTAAGCTGTTTTTACCTTTTACAGGGTATTAGTTTTTCATAGTTTGACTCCATGCGGGATCTAAGCTCCCTTACCTTTGACATGATTGGAAGGAGACGTCCGGACAGATCAACTGTCCGGCTCCTTTGCTCGAAGGCCCAGCGGATGCTCGCTTGGCGAAGCTGCTGGTTCCGGCACCCTATGTGGTGCCGGAGAAGAAGGCCACAGGGACTCGAAAGAGTGCCCAACGCCTGGAGGTGTTGGATTCATCATCCGACGACTCCAAGACGCACTCCTCCTGTGAAGACGAGGAGGAGGAAGAAGTGACCTCTCCCCCTCCAGCGGGGGGAGGGAAGAAAAGGAAGGCCGCCCCAACTGGGGAGGCCGAAGGGTCCAAGAAGGGGAAGACCCTTCCTCCGGACTACTCCACCAACGCTGACGACGGCGAAGAGGAGTGGCTGCACAGGGCCAAGCCCCTGGCGAGATCGTAAATATTCGGACACCGGAGCAATTCATAGTGTTCCTTTCTTGCACACCTCCTTATGCCGAATATGACTATGCAGTCCGCCCAAGGCCGGGCTCGACGAGTCGTCGAGTGGCTCCCTGGATTCGTCGGATGTGAATTCGCTTCCAACGGCTACTTCCCCCCACCCTACGGACGACGCCGAGGTGGCATCCCAACAAGTTCCAAGCCAGGAGGAGGTGGTCCTGGAGGCTCCGCAAGGCGACCTCCCGGACTCCAGGCGTAAAGGGGATAGAACCCCCAAGGGCTCCAAGTCCGGCCTTGAGCCGGACACCGCGCCGGAACCGTCAACAGTTCCGGACTCCGGTAGGTAGCCTCCTTCCAAGAGGAGCAAGCCTACCGAGCCGGTGACCTCCGTCCAACCGGAGGCACTGGACAATTTGCTGGAGGTGCTTAACGGCGCCTCCATCGACGAGGAGCACCGCACTATTATGAGTGCGGTGATCCAGAAGGTTCAGTCCGCCAAGAGCGGACTGACTGAAGCCTGTGCCAGCCTTCTAATAGGCTTTGAGGTAAGTAAAGAATATGTAAAAATATTACCGCATAGACAGTAGCCCCTGATGCTCTGTTCGGCATTCGGAAAGAAAAGCCGAATAGAGGATCTAATAACATTCACAGGAGTCTAACATAATCAAGTCAATATGCGTATGCAGGCTTCGCTGCTGGCCTCCGCCGCACTGACTGCGGAGGTGGATATGCTGAAGCAAAACCTCGCGCGGTCCGAGAACGAGCTCGGCCATGCCAAGAGGCAACTTGAGGAGAAGGAAGGTAAGTAATACCTTGCGCAAGTATATAGAGAAGATGTGGTTGCAAAAAATGACAGGATCAACGTGCTATTATAGGAGCCACGACCGAGGTGGAAACCCTTAAGAAAGCAATGTCCAAGGCCGAAAACAGAGCGGCCGCGGAGCACACAGAGAGAGGGAAGCAGGAGGCGCGGGTGGAGGAGGTGCAGAAAGAGCTCTAGGCTCTCGTGAAAAAACATGAGAGTTTGGAGCTTGACTCAAAGACGCAAGCGTCCGAGCTTGCGGCAGCCCTCGGAAGCATGAAGTCTGCCAAGGACGAAGCCCAGAAAGCCCTCCAAGAAATTGAAGCGATGAAGAAGATAGCGGCGGGTAAGGCATTCATTATGCAAAGCAAGCACGTGAAAGTGAATTACTTGTTACTTACCCGAGTCCGGAGCTCTCCAGGAGCATTCACAGATTTGCCCCGCAGTGCGTCTGATGCCGCCTCCTACTACCGAGCCGAGGAGGGGAGCTCGACGGAGGAGGTGTTCTGGTCTCAGTATGCTGAGGCCGGACACCTGGTGCCTTTGAGCGACCAGCTGAAGCAAATGGTCGAGCTCCACAAGGTGGTTGAACAGGCCATAAAGGGCCTCATAGTTCGGCTTTGGCCTGGAGAGGCTCTGTCTAGGAGCTACTTCAGGTTAGTGAGGCGACTGGTGGATGTCTGTCCACGGCTTGAAGTAATCAAGCGCTCCGTCTGCATCGAAGGTGCCCGTAGGGTGCTTGCCCGTGCTAAAGTGCACTGGGGCAAGATGGATGCGGAGAAGCTGGTGAAGAATGGGCCGCCGCCGGGCAAGGAGCATCGCGTCCCGGAAGCGTATTATGAGGGCGTCCTGAAGGGTGCCCGCCTTGTAGCGGATGAATGCTCCAAATATGTAATTTTTTAGTAAACTCGCATTTGTGATCCTGTACGCTGAAAACTTGTTCATATGCGCTAAGCAACGCTTTTGAATTTAAAATATTACCGTCTGTGCGGCCATTTATCAAATTTGAGAGATGGCGAGTCGTTGGCTTCTGCCCCCATGCCATGAGTGCTGGGGTGTTCGGGATAAACATGAGTGCTCTTTTTCCATTCTTGGGTCCTTCGAGGGAGGCGCTCAACACAACGAACAAGGCAATCGGACTATAATGCTTGAACACTCTCACTTAGCCATAGAATTCTATAATTTTAAGTTTCGGCGAAGCCCTAGTGTTCGGAAGACTGAGTTTGGGGCGCTATCCACGCCTAGGCCGGACACAGCCGACTCCTCGCTCTAAGAGGCATAAGTCTTTAGGGACTCGAAAACCTCTCGAACAGCGACCAGCTCTCGCCTCATCATGACGGTCAGTTTTAGCTTTCTCTACTGAGGTGCTTAGCCCAGATCAACTGGGGCACAATCGCAGTAGTTCTCCTAGTGCTACCTTGGCCGATATAACGGAACGTAAGGTACCAAAACATAGGAGCCGGGCAAACCCAACTATTGACCCAAGACATGATTCGGAGCCGATGCATATAATGCTATAAGTTCGGGGTGCCGCACTTGTGAAAGTGTTCGGACTTCTCACACCGTATTGTGGGGTACTCAAGCCCCTGGCGTATTGGTCGTACCAAAGTGTACGGGTGCAACATGTCCTTAATGAACATATATTCGTAAAAAAGAGTAATGCAATAATAGACGGAAGTTATGCATTGTTTATTTAAAAAAGCTGCGATCAAAGCAGAACGATACAAATGGTGCAATAAGCAAAAGATGGGACTATTTAACATGTCCTTTCCAGGGCGAGCTGCGGAATGGTATGTGAAACAGGTATACTGCTCGTCATAAAGACCACCTTAGAGTTCCATAGTGCGGCGTAGCTTTCTGCTTCCCTGGTTGTATCATTTGTGCGGCAATTGTACTGCCGGACAAGCCTTCTGAAGAATGGAGTCCTGAAATGAGAGAAAATTAAGAAATCGGCAGCCCCTAGTGCGGTTTAAGCCGCGTTTCGGGCGTGCCGTGATGGTGCCCCTCCCCCTGTGCCCATGGTATTTCTAGAGCGTAGTTATGTACGCGCAACACTGGTTTCGCAAGTTCGCGAGGGCTGGGGTTGGGCCGCATTGCTACGCTTGCTCGGAACATGCCAGGCGGTCTTGTTGTAGGTTACTCCGGGCGTGCTTGACGGTGTCCAGACGTTTAATGGCCGGACTGGAGGATTGCCTTGAGAGGCTATTTTGTACTTCCGCTGCGATAGCCGCCGTATGCTCCTCCGTTTGGAGAGAGCCTTCGGTGTTTCCATTGACCGTGATGACTCCTCGAGGGCCTGACATCTTGAGCTTGAGGTATGCATAGTGCAGCACCGCATTGAACTTGGCAAATGCGGTTCGCCCGACCAGTGCGTGATAGCCACTGCGGAACGGGACTATGTCGAAGATTAACTCCTCGCTTCGGAAATTATCCGGAGATCCGAAGACCACTTCAAGTGTAACTGAGCCTGTACAGTTGGCCTCTACACCTGGTATGACGCCTTTAAAGGTCGTTTTAGTGGGTTTAATCCTTGAGGGATCGATGCCCATTTTCCGCACTGTATCCTCGTAAAGCAGGTTCAGGCTGCTGCCGCCGTCCATAAGGACTCTAGTGAGGTGAAATCCGTCAATAATTGGGTCTAGAACCAATGTGGCGAATCCGCCATGACGGATGCTAGTGGGGTGGTCCCTTCGATCAAAAGTGATCGAGCAGGAAGACCATGGGTTGAACTTTGGGGCGACTGGCTCCATCGCGTATACGTCCCTTAGCGCATGCTTCCGCTCCCTCTTGGGGACGTGGGTTGCGTATATCATGTTCACCATCCGCACTTGTGGGGGAAAACCTTTCTGTCCATTGTTGTTCGGCGGCCGGGGATCCTCCACGTCATCGCTATGCAGCCCCTTGTCTCTGCTTTCGGCATTTAACTTGCCTGCCTGCTTGAACACCCAACAATCCCTGTTGGTGTGATTGGCTGGTTTTTCGGGGGTGCCATGTATCTGGCATGAGCGGTCGAGTATTCGGTCCAAACTGTACGGGCCCGGAGTATTTCTTTTGAATGGCTTTTTCCACTGACCGGGTTTAGAGCCTCTGAATCCGGCATTAACTATCGTATCCTCATCATTGTCGCCGTTAATGTGGCGCTTTTGCTTGTTGCGACGCGGCCTGCCACTGTTGTCCTTGGTATCCGAATTACCAGGGCTCTTGGTCATGTTATTGCTGCGAGCTAGCCAGCTGTCTTCTCCCGCGCAAAAGCGGGTCATAAGTGTCGTGAGGTCTGCCATAGATTTCGGCTTTTCCTGTCCTAGGTGTCGTGCAAGCCACTCATCGCGGATGTTATGCTTGAAGGCTGCTAGGGCCTCTGCGTCCGGACAGTCGACGATTTGATTTTTCTTGGTTAGGAACCGTGTCCAGAATTGTCTGGCCGATTCCTCTGGCTGCTGAATTATGTGGCTAAGGTCATCGGCGTCTGGTGGTCACACATAAGTGCCCTGGAAATTGTCGAGGAATGCCGTTTCCAGGTCCTCCCAACAACCAATTGATTCTGCTGGCAAGCTGTTAAGCCAATGCCGAGCTGGTCCTTTAAGCTTGAGTGGGAGGTATTTGATGGCATGTAGGTCATCACCGTGGGCCATGTGGATATGAAGGAGATAGTCCTCGATCCATACCGCAGGATCTGTTGTGCCATCGTATGATTCGATGTTCACGAGTTTGAAACCCTCGGGGATTTGATGATCCATTACTTCATCTGTGAAGCATAGTGGGTGTGTGGCGCCTCTGTATTGGGCCATATCACGACGCAGCTCAAATGAGCTTTGTCTACTATGTTCGGCCCAGCCGGATTTACTGTATCTGGAGTGACAATTACCGTCTCGTGCCGTCGGGTGCCCACGCGATCCGTAGATCGATCTTGTTTGCCTTTCCTTGTCCTGCAATATATCTTGCAGGTCTGGCGTGTTTTCCCGTGCCTTGGTATTTTTTGAGCGGCGCCGGGGTGCGGCTGGAGTGGAGGGCCGAGAGGCCTCTCTGTCGCGGCCACGGGGTGGCCGGACGGCGCATCATGCGCTGGTGATGTAGGTTTAGGTGCTTCCTCCTCTAATCAGGGTAGCAACCTGCGCTTTGGGTAGCTCTTGGAGGGGCGTTCGAGTTCATACTCTTCGGCCGCAAGGACTTCAGTCCATCTGTCGGCTAGCAAATCTTGATCAGCTCTAAGCTGTTGCTGTTTTTTCTTGAGGCTGCTTGCCATGGCCATAAGCCTGCGTTTGAAACGCTCTTGTTCGACGGGATCCTCCGGCATGACAAATTCGTCGTCGTCGAGGCTTGCCTCGTCTTCGGAGGGAGGCATATAATTATCGTCCTCGACCTCTCTGTCTGCCGCTCTCTCATGAGGGCTGGCTTCTCCATCCTCCTGTGCTGAATCTTGCTGGAGGTGGTTGTCTTCGGCACTGTCCGGGGTGTTATTATCTCCCGTGCCGGAATCACCGTTTTTGCTTTGGCGGGATTTAGAGCGGCGCCGCTGACGCCGGCGCTTAGGCTGCTTCTTGGAGGGGTCATCCTCCGCTATTCCATCACCATTGCCTTATTTTGGGGTGTCCACCATGTATATATCATACAACGAGGTGGCTTTCCAGTGCCCTATAGGCGCTGGTTCTTGATCGTCTCCTGCATCGGCGTCCATACCGTCGATGTCTTCGAAGTCAAAGTCGAGCATGTCGGTTAAATCATCGACAGTGGCTATGAGGTGGGTGGTGGGTGGGCTTTGAATTTCTTTATCATCCGTATCCCAACCTTGCTGACCATAGTCCGGCCAGGGCTCTCCTAATAAAGAGAGAGACTTTAGTGAATTCAGAATATCGCCGAAGGGCGAGTGCTGAAAGATGTCCGCGGCGGTGAACTCCATGATCGGCGCCCAATCAGGTTCGATCGGTAGGGGCGCGGAGGGCTCGGAGTCTGGAGAGGAGTCCGGCTCCTTGGAGTCACGGGCTTCGCAGAGAATAGGGCTGGTGTTCGACTCGATCGCCGTAGAGATTGCAGCCCCCGAGGTGGTGTCCAACCACACATCCTCGATTGTGGCAGTTGGCTCCGAATTAAGGGTTGGAGCTGATGCGGGTGCGGCCTCCAGGGCACTGTTCGGCGGCAGAGCTAGATCATGCCCATCATGACAGTGCGGCGCGCTCGGCTGTGGCTCGAATCCGTCGAAGATCAAGTCTCCGCGGAGGTCGGCCGTGTAACTCAAACTTCCAAATCTGACCTGATGGCCAGGGGCGTAGCTTTCGATCTGCTCCAAATGACCAAGCGAATTGGCCCGCAGTGCAAAGCCGCCGAATATGAAGATCTGTCCGGGGAGAAAGGTCTCACCCTGGATCGCATCGATGTCGATGATCGGAGAAGCCATCGGGCCTAAAAGTGACGACACAGAGGAACTCTCAATGAAAGCACCAATGTCGGTGTCAAAACCGGCGGATCTCGGGTAGGGGTCCCGAACTGTGCGTCTAGGAGGATGGTAACAGGAGACAAGGGGCACGATGTTTTTACCCAGGTTCGGGCCCTCTCGATGGAGGTAAAACCCTACTCCTGCTTGATTAATATTGATGATATGGGTGGTACAAGAGTAGATCTACCATGAGATCGAGGAGGCTAAACCCTAGAAGCTAGCCTATGGTATGATTGTCGTTCGTCCTACGGACTAAAACCCTCCGGTTTATATAGACACCGGAGAGGGCTAGGGTTACACAGAGTCGGTTACAATGGTAGGAGATCTACATATCCGTATCGCCAAGCTTGCCTTCCACGCCAAGGAAAGTCCCTTCCAGACACGGGACGAAGTCTTCAATCTTGTATCTTCATAGTCCAGGAGTCCGGCCGATGGTATAGTCCGGCTATCCGGACACCCCCTAATCCAGGACTCCCTCATGGGCCATTTGTAGTCAGACCTGAGTTTTGGCCTTTTAACGGCCCATGCCCTTCATGGTCCAATACCAGCCCGGTTTCTCTTTCGGCCTGCTAAAGGCCAACAACACAGTTGGGCCATTTACAATACGACCTGACTTTCGGCCTCTTAGCGTCCCATGCTCTTCATGGTCCAGTACAAGCTCGTTGTCTCTTTCGGCCTGCTAAAGGCCCACAGTATAGTTGGGCCATATGTAGCCCGAACTTAGTAACGGCCTATTAACGGCTCGTGAAATCAATTGTGCCCACCTGTTGCCCGCTTCGATGTGAGCCTGTTAACGACCCGGGAGTTAAGAGGGCTGACCATTAACTTTTGGCCTAGTAATGGCCCATTAACTTAATGGCCCCACTAAAGTTCGTACATGTCTTTAGGCCAAATTAGATAATTTGAGCCCATTACGATGAGCAATTATGCACAGGACCAAAACCGATCAAGCAAAGGTGCGGCATACAGGGAAAAACGTTGCACCTCCAGCATATATTACAGGAAATCACATCCACTGGGCAATCAAAGATTGATGCCAGTGCAAATAAATGAACAGAACCTAACGATCTACAACGTCGTAGTCTGCAACCTCAGCACGGATGACGCCCATAAGCATGTGGGCAAGTTCTTACTGCTTTGCTACACTGTCTCTAAAAACATTGATCAGTTGTTGCATCGCATGACTCTGCACCTCTGATTCCTCCACCATTTCCATCATTCCTTCAGCCATTAATTGGTTCACAAACATACATTTTTTCCGTTGCATTTGAGACAGAGGATACTGAACAGATTCAGATGGTGATTTTGGCAGGCTTGTATTATTGATAGTGGAGAGTGTCTTGACCACTACATCATAACATAAATTTGGAGGGGAACCAAACAGATTAATCATGAGTTATTGGCGTATTACCTGGCCTAAATTTATTGGAAAGAAACAATGGGGTTGCCTTGCTGTTTTCAGAGTTTGTCTTCTTATCTTCAGCAGCCTGCACCAAATTAAGACACTAGCATTGCTATCATTGGTCAAGCAGATAATAGGAAAGCAACATTGGCACAACGAACGTTTGGGCAACTAGCCAACACCAAATTAACACAATATGGCACAGCTATCATCAGCCAGGTAAGGTAATACAAAAGCAACATTGACACAATGAATGAATGGGCAACCAGAGCAGCACTACAATTCAGTAATGTGCATGATATGAGATAGTACACTCATGCAGCTCAGTATGCAAAACTACCAGGCAGTTTTCTTTACAAAAATCAACATTTGCGCCTTTAACATTTTGCTACAACTAATTTTAGATCAGACAAAGGTTGGATTCACGCTGATTAACAAAATACATGCTGATGTAAAAATATAGTGATATACAACAGGTACTTACATCAGCATTGGAGCACAGAGAATTTCCGCAAGATGTTTTCCTCGAATACAATCCCAATGAAGGAACTCTTCTATCATTTAACCTTATTTTCTAAAAGAGAGATGGGTAAGAAACATGTAGAAAATATGATCAGAATGCTATAAAATTTCATGATGCGAGGATACGCACACGCTTCTTAGAATGGAGTTGACATTCTTTTGCTGGACTGGAGCGGACTAGTTCTTTGGCCACTGGAATTTGCTTATTATCAGTGGGAGTTGGGTTTCTCTGTGCTGGAGCAGTATCTATGAAAAATGGAGTTGGTTTATTATCTCCTGGCGTTTGGATCTTTTGCAAAGACCTGGTTTGTAACCCTTCAGATTCTAACATAGCCGTCTTCCCCTTGCATGCCTTATATAGAAGAATGGTGCTTCAATTATGAAACATGCTACAGCAGATATGGAATATGTACTGAAGAACAGAAAGGCATGACATATTGACATGTATTCCCTCCATCCGGAAATAAATGGATGGGTTTAGGCGTATTTCAATTCTAGATACATCCAGTTTTATCCATTTCTGCGACATGTAATCCGGACGGAGGGAGTATGATGTAAGAGCTAGGGATACGACAGGACAACACAGTAAAAAACACTGAAAACCCACTGCAGAACCAAAGTAATCAAACCCACTGATATGAGATAGTACACTCATGCAGCTCAGGATGCAAAACTACCAGGCAGTTTTCCTTACAAAAATCAACATTGTGGCCTTTAATCATACATTTTGGTTGGATTCATGCCGATAACAAAATACATGCTGATGTAAAAATATAGTGATATACAACAGGTACTTACATCTGCATTGGAGTACAGAGAATTCCTACAAGAATCTTTCCTCACAGACGATACCAGTGCAGAAATTCTTCTATCTGTTAAGCTTATTTTCTAAAAGAGAGATGGGTAAGAAACATGTAGAAAATATGATCAGAATGCTATAAAATGTCATGATGCAAGGATACGCACACACTTCTTAGAATGGAGTTGACATATTTTTGCTGGACTGGAGCGGACTAGTTCTTTGGCCACTGGAATCTGCTTATTATCAGTAGGAGTTGGGTTTCTCTGTGCTGGAGCAGTATCTATAAAAACTGGAGTTGGTTTATTATGTCCTGGTGTTTGGATCTTTTGCAAAGACCTGGTTTGTAACCCTTCAAATTCTAACATAGTCGTCTTCCCCTTGCATGCCTTGTATAGAAGAATGGTGCTTCAGTTATAAAACATGCTACAGCAGAGAGATGGAATAGGTACTGAGGAATAGAAAGGCATGACATATTGACATGTATTCCCTCCATCCGGAAAAAATGGATGGGTCTAGGCGTATTTCAGTTCTAGATACATCATTTTTTATCCATTTCGGCAACATGTAACCTGAATGGAGGGAGTATGGTGTAAGAGCTAGGGATACGACAGGACAACATAGTAAAAAACACTAGTGGAATGTAAAATTGTATGCTAGCGGAATACGTATAGAAAAAACTAAGGCAGCATACACGTGTATGATTGGGAAACTAAGATGGCATTGCAACAGAGCACTAGAACAGCACTTCAATGTAAAGAAACATGGTATGGTAGACAGATGAAGTATGTACTGCTGAATAACAATGCATAAGATATTCAGAAGCATGATGTCCAAATTAAGCAGATGGCATTGCGATAGAGTAGAATGACAATACTTGAATTTGAAAACATGTTATCATGAATGGAATAGGTACTAAAAAACAGGAAGGCATGACATATTTACATGCATGATCAGCATGCTAAGCACATGGCATTGCCACAGAGTAGATACACTCCATGACATTATATGCATGTTGTACCCATATCACAGGCCAAGTTAGAGCAAGGACCTTGTGGGGTGAAGA